>NC_091958.1:12565206-12850206 GCF_031021105.1 Erythrolamprus reginae
AGGCCATTCCAAAGTTCTGTGGTTAGAATGCAGTAGCAGGGATGAAACGAGGGTGTTGGAGGCACTAGGACTAGGGGTTTCAGGGCTGCAGAACACCAGGTGAAGGTGGCTGATTTATTCCTGGAATGCAGCAATGTGTGGCTGCAGAGTTGTTGAAAAGGAAAACAAGACACAAAAAGGTAAATGACAGCTCCCTATGTCTGTAGGTCTGTACTAGAGATGGCGAACCTTTACAGCACTGAGTGTGCAAAACCGGAACGCATGTGAGTGCCAGAACCCCAGAAACTCAGTGTTCGGAAACTTCAGATCGTGCAGAATGCAGCTGCGAGAGCTATCATGGGCTTTCCTAAATACGCCCATGTTACACCAACACTCCACAGTCTGCATTGGTTGCCGATCAGTTTCCTGTCACAATTCAAAGTGTTGGTTATGACCTATAAAGCCCTTCATGGCATCGGACCAGAATATCTCCGGGACCGCCTTCTGCTGCACGAATCCCAGCGACCAGTTAGGTCTCACAGAGTTGGCCTTCTCCAGGTCCCGTCAACTAAACAATGTCGTTTGGCGGGACCCAGGGGAAGAGCCTTCTCTGTGGCGGTCCCGACCCTTTGGAACCAACTCCCCCCAGATATCAGAGTTGCCCCCACCCTCCTTGCCTTTCGTAAGCTCCTTAAAACCCACCTCTGTCGCCAGGCATGGGGGAATTGAAACATCTCCCCCTTTCCCATGTTGTTTTGGTGTATGATTGATTGTGTGCTTGTTTTTTTATATATATTGGGGTTGCTTTTATGATTTTTTTTTAACCTAAAACTGTAATTAGATTGGTAAATATTAGATTTGTCACTATTTACTGTTTTTGCCATTGTTGTGAGCCGCCCCGAGTCTGCGGAGAGGGGCGGCATATAAATCCAATAAATCTAATCTAATCTAAATGACAGCTCCCTATGTCTGTAGGTCTATACTAGAGATGGCGAACCTTTACAGCACTGAGTGTGCAAACCGGAACGCATGTGAGTGCCGGAACCCCAGAAACTCTTAAGACCAGCTGTGTGCCAGCCACCTGGTTTTTGCACATGCTGGAGCACCAGATAGCAGAAGAGCAGTTGGCAACGGCACATGTGCTCACAGAGAGGGTTCTGGGCGCCACAGGTTCGCCATCACAGGGCTATGCTACAGTATCTGCCATGAATTATTCCCAATCAAAAAGAGGGGGGAAAGAAAAGGGCATACTTTGGTTCATTGGACAATGAATTAAACCAAGGTTTACTACTAAACCAAAATTGGGAGTTCTAGGCTGGGCGGTGTTCTATACTTTACATTGTTTTTACCTGCGGTAGCCCATCCAAACTTACTCTATAAGATGGATGTTTATATAAATGAAAATTGTACTTTAATTTTTTAAAAATGATTTTATTTCCAGGACATGGCCTTCAGGAGATGTATTTTAAGCATTTTAGTAAAAAGTCACTTGTACGTTTCTTTTAGATGTTGCTCCTATTGGTGATAATTCTGAGAAAGCAGAGTTTACACGCTTCCCAGAAACTAACTTACATAAAACAAAGCAGCCTGTAAGTACTAAATGCATCATTTTTTTCTTATTGGTTTTCAAATTTCAAGCATTGCTGAACTGTTAAAACATCCAAACCTTGGGAAAAGGGTCCATTCAATTTTTGAATGCTCTACTCTATTCTAAATAAACATGTACAGTTTAGGCAGAAGATAATGGCACATATCTAGTATTTAGCTGCTTTAATATTAAGAAACGTTACCATGTATGCTCATTACCGGACTCCATAGTGTCATCCCCAAACCCTCAACACTTTACCTTTAGATTATCTACGGTTGACCTATCCAGATTCCTAAGAGGTCAGTAAGGGGCGAGTACAAGTGCACTAGAGTGCCTTCCGTCCCCTGTCCTATTTGCTCTCCTATATCTCCTATATACCTTTCCTCTATTCCTATATCTCTTCTTCTATTCTTTCATTGATATATTCTATTCCTATATCTTCTTTTCTATTATTTCTTAGATATATTTTACTATGAGTATCTCCTCTATAACCTTCATCATGTATTTTACTATGTGTATATTGATATATACCCACTAAAACCCTCATTGTGTATTGGACTAAATAAATAAATAAAATGCTTGCTTTTTATTCTACAGTATAGTGAAATGCATTCAGTTAACAAACATAGACATGACCCTTTTTGTAGAGTCCTGAATAAAAATGAGAGATTCCTTTATTTGCCTGCTTAGGATATAATGGTGCCTGTTTCCCCTTTGAAGCAAGGAGTAACTTTTTCTGTACCAACAGACATGCAAACAGTCAGGTATATTTTAAATTTTTGCATTTCATTTCTGTTTCATGACTGGTAAGATACTATTTTCCTAAAAAGAAACCCATAGAAAATAGTTGGTTGGTATTACAGAGCAGAATTAATGTGTAAATTTAAATAATTTAAATTTAAACTGATTTAAATTGGCTTCTAATTCATTGACTTCTAACAAGAGACAGGGATGTTTTAAAATATTAATATTATCAGTGTTTTGTCCAACAGAATATCGATCAAATTCATCTTAGTAGCTCACTTCTTATGTATCTTATTTCCAGTTCTGGGCTGGGCAATTAATTTTCCTAAGGTGCCACGTGAGTAACCAGAGCTGTTATAGAATAGAATAGAATAGAATTTTATTGGCCAAGTGTGATTGGACACACAAGGAATTTGTCTTGGTGCAGATGCTCTCAGCGTACATAAAATAAAATATACATTTGTCAAGAATCATGTGGTACAAAACTTAATGATTGTCATAGGGGTCAAATAAGCAATGAAGAAGCAATATTAATAAAAATCTTAGGATATAAGCAACAAGTTACTGTCATACAGTCAACATGGGAGGAAATGGGTGAAAGGAATGATGAGAAAAACTAGTAGAATAGAAGTGCAGATTTAGTAGAAAGTCTGACAGTGTTGAGGGAATTATTTGTTTAGCAGAGTGATGGCATTCGGGAAAAACCTGTTCTTGTGTCTAGTTGTCTTGGTATGCAGTGCTCTGTAGCGACGTTTTGAGGGTAGGAGTTGAAACAATTTGTGTCCAGGATGTGAGGGGTCAGTAAATATTTTCCCTGCCCTCTTTTTGACTCGTGCAGCATACAGGTCCTCAATGGAAGGCAGGTTGGCAGCAATTGTTTTTTCTGCAGTTCTGTTTATCCTCTGAAGTCTGTGTCGGTCCTGTTGGGTTGCAGCACCAAACCAGACAGTTATAGAGGTGCAGATGACAGACTCAATGATTCTTCTGTAGAACCATATCAGCAGCTCCTTGGGCAGTTTGAGCTTCCTGAGCTGGCGCAGAAAGAACATTCTTTGTTGTGCTTTTTTGATGATGTTTTTGATGTTAGGTGACCATTTTAGATCTTGAGATATGATAGAACCTAGAAATTTGAAGGTTTCTACTGTTGATATTGTGTTGTCTAGTATTGTGAGTGTTCACACTCGCCCACAAGCTCATGCTTCAACCGAGGTGGTGGTGGGTGGTCAAGCCTGTATCCCCTCACACTGCTACTGTGACTGCTACTGCCACCTCCTGAAGCTGCTCCAGGATTTGGTTTATAATTACCAATTGCCCTGACATGCTCCAGACAGCCAAATGGCCAGATGTGGCCCAACAGCCATTAAAATAGCCAGGTCTGTTTTTATTTGCATTTTTCATAATTTAGGTGGGATCCAAAAACAACCCTGAGCGCAGAAGACACATTCCTATTTCTCCCCATGCTGTTTTTCGGGGAGAATAAGAATCTGAGAATTTAGAAAGATTCCTGATCCTTGTGTGCAATCTCTGAGCCATTAACATTTACAGATGTTGCTAAGATTTTTTTTCTCAAACAGTTGTGCTTCATTTTAGCAACTCACCTAAGACAACAATCCAGGAAGGAGAAAATGAACTCCACAAGAACAACCTTGGGGTGAAGTAAGCTTTTTCTCATCTTGACAGCCAACGTTAATGAAGTTCAAACAATTGTTTATTTATTGTTTGTTTGTTTATGTCAACAAGTGCAAGGAAACAAAGCACATGAAAAAATGGCACAAATAAATGAATATAAAGGAGCAAAACATAGCCACAAATACATAAAATGAGTAGAATAGAATAGAATTTTTATTGGCCAAGTGTGATTGGACACACAAGGAATTTGTCTTGGTGCATATGCTCTCAGCGTACATAAAATAAAATTTACATTTGTCAAGAATCATATGGTACAACACTTAATGATTGTCATAGAGGTCAAATAAGCAATGAAGAAGCAATATTAATAAAAATCTTAGGATACAAGCAACAAGTTACAGTCATACAGTCAACATGGGAGGAAATGGGTGATAGGAATGATGAGAAAAACTAGTAGAATAGAAGTGCAGATTTAGTAGAAAGTGACAGTGTTGAGGGAATTATTTGTTTAGCAGAGTGATGGCGTTCGGAAAAAAACTGTTCTTGTATCTAGTTGTCTAGTTGTACATACCCTGTTTCCCCCTAAATAAGACATTCCCTGATAATAAGCCCCATCGGGCTTTTGAGTGCATGTCAATAAGGCCAAGCAATTATTTCAGGGTTCAAAAAAATAAAAGGATCTTATTTTGGGGGAAAACACGATACCAATGGGTACTGTAGGACATGGATGGTAGGCATGCTGGTGCACTAATGCACACCCCCTCTATGGGCCTTTTATGAAACGTGTAAGGTCCACAGTAGACAGTTTACGGTAAAAGGTATGGGGGTTAGAGAAATTAACAACAGGGTCAGGTAAAGCATTCCAGACATTTACTACTCTATTGCAGAAGTCGTATTTTCTGCAATCAAGATTAGAGCGGATTACATTTAGTTTGTATCTATTGATAGCCCTAGTGTTACTGCAACTGAAATCAAAGTAGTCATTAACAAGTAGGACGTTTAATTAATATGCTTTGTATAAAGAACAGGCAGATGCATTTACACCTGTTCCTTGAAATAGGTCTGATTCTGACTTCCGGTCTGGTCCGGGATCGCTGCGGAGGCTCCGGGGCAGGGCTCTGTCCCCGAGACTCCTTTCACCCTTCCAGAGGTCGCGGTTTGCAGTTGGATTGGGTCCGGATGGCCCGATCCTAGAACAGGGGGTTCCCCCCTGTCCGAGGAGCCATCGCCGAAGCTCCGGAGGCAAGGGTCTGCCCCGCAGCTCTGGAAACGGGAGAACCGATCCTCGGAATGCCAGAGGATTCGGCCATTGCGATCCGTCCACACCAGTGGGAAGCAGAAAAGTGAGGAGAAGAAGTCTAAGATTTGGAAGTTTAACAGAGTGAAAAGAGAATACAAAAAAAAAAAAGAAGAAGAAAAGAAATAGGTCTGATTCTGTGTTTCAGGAAAGGACATTGTTGCTACTGCATCTTTTTCAAAACTAAAGATGGGTTGTTATTACAAACTAGGAGGCTAATTTGAGCTGGCCTTTTATTTATTTTATTTAGCTGAAATGTGTGATTGCCAGCAATTTTCCTACAACAGCACAATCTTGACCGTGATGTTACGACATGCTTCAAAAAAAAATTGAGCTCCCAAAATTTTAGGAAAGCAATATCTTGTACTCCATTGCACCTGGAAAAAGATATCCCCTTTTCTTTGAGAGGAGAGGCCCAGAAGGCATTGCTTCTTGAACCTTCCCAAAATCAAAGTGAAGTGGTGAACTTTATCCAGGAAAAGAATGGAAAGCTTACCAGTTTCAAAAAGATATAAACATGCTTGTTAGCGCTGAGTTCATCAATACCTTTGCTAATTATATTTTTCAGATATTAAACTACTGGAAAAGTATGTACTGAACTGAAGTATTGGGGTTAATCTTCAAACCGTGGGGTGATCTGTGTCCTGTTTATTTCAAACCACATAGATAGTTGCTAAACAGCAGTTCAGTTCCTACCATAATGGAATAAAATTTCTTACTACTGTATAAGGAAATAAATGTAAACCCCCCAAAAAGTTACATTGTTAGGAGACTTGATGTGTTTTAATAGTTGAATAAATCTGTTTATAACATCTATCGTTATCTTAAAAGAAACATCCTAATTTGGGATTTGGATTGCTGAGACTTGGGCCCAAAATTTGTTAAGTGACTGAACCAGGAAATGTTAATCCTTCCAGCCAAAGCAGCACAAGAAGTTGTATATTTGGCCCTCAACTCTATAAAGCTTAGAAAAAAACAAAGACATGCATTAAACAGATACTTGAAAAGTCAACTTGTGTGTTTTCAGGCTTCTACAGTTTTTAAACCCTGATCCTCTGAAAATTGACACTGGACAAGAAACTGAGGTAATCCAAGAAAGAAAGAGATTAACTTTTAATGTTTTAATTTGTGTGGGTTTTTTTCTGAAATAAGAAATGTTTTAACGAAGGCATCAGAAACTGAAGCTTCAAATTTACACATTCTAAGAAGTTTCTGCAGTCTGCATTGGTTGCCTGTACATGCAAAGTGTTGGTTATGACCTATAAAGCCCTTCATGACACCAGAATATCTGCGAGACCGCCTTTTGCTGGCTAGGTCCCACAGAGTTGGTCTTCTCCGGGTCCCGCCGACTAAACAATGTCGGCTGGCGGGACCCAGGGGAAGAGCCTTCTCTGTGGTGGCCCCGATCCTCTGGAACCAGCTCCCCCCGGAGATTAGGATTGCCCCCACCCTCCTTGCCTTTCATAAACTTCTTAAAACCCACCTCTGACGTCAGGCATGGGGGAACTGAGACTTGCCTATGTAGTTTTATGTATGGTATGTTTGTGTGTATGCTTTTAAATAATGGGGGTTTTAGGTTTTTTATGTTAAATTGTTAATTTAGACTTTTAATATTAGATTTGTTATTGTATATTGTTTTATCACTGCTGTGAGCCGCCCTGAGTCTGCGGAGAGGGGCGGCATACAAATATAATTAATAATAATAATAATAATAATAATAATAATAATAATAATAATGTTTCAGGATCCAATTATTCTGGGAGTGTATATTTGCCTTCATTTCTTGTGCGTTTTTGTTTATTTTGTAAACAAGGTAGAAAATTTATTATTTGGATTTGTATGAATATGCTTGTTTCAGATTGAACACTAAAAAAAGTTGTGCATGGCCTTTTAGCCTTTCATTGGTTTATTTTTAGGAGCTTAAGCTGAATATCACTACATGTCTTCCTGTTGTGCTAAGTAATAAAATTGAACCATGCTCATCTCTTGAAACTTCACCACTGTTTCCAGCTTTAATAAAGGTAGTACTTACAATCTTTAATAGGATATAATTTACCATATTGCAGAAAAGCACATAGTGATACCTTGGTCATGCCGTGATCAAATTCCTTAAAGAGCAATGAGTACTTTGCTCTGAACAAAAGCATTCTAATAACCATTCTTGGGGGGTTCCCCCCTCCCCCAACATTCAGCACAGTGGTATTAGTAATTAACAACAATTAATAGCGTATGCTTCTGGGACTACGTTTATTTACATAAATTCTTTCCATTTTGGCGGTGTCATATCAGATAAGGGGCCGCAGAGGGGCATTGAATAGTTTTATTTAATGACAATTTAATCTTGATTCCTTCAATAGCAGAGGCCTTCATATTTTGGGGTGCTATAATCTACCAGGATTTGCAATGGACACCTAACTTAGAACCATCGTTAAAAAGGCATAACAAAAAAAATATGTTCTTCCTGCATCGACTTGGGAAGTTCAGACTGCTCAAGATTGCTTTAGTATTATGCTTGTTTATTACTCTGTTGCTTTGCAAGTAAATTGAGAGCTTCTGCACTGCAGAAAAATGTCCTATATGCCTAAATACACAATTGTCATTGTAAGTGTTCTGTTTCTTGCAAGCAAAGTCTAACTCTAACCAAATATTTTGTGTTTCTTTTCTGAAAGGAGCTTTTAAGAAAGCAATTCCAAGGACCTAATCATGTACAGTCTTACTCCTGGCCTGCAATAGCACGTGGTTATGATTCGCTCATTATCTCTTCTGAAACTAACCCACTTTCATATCTTCTGCCAATCATTACATTTTTACAGTCAAAAAATTGCTACATATCGTTATCGGCTAAACAAGGTGTAAGTGGAATATTCAATTAATGCTTCACAGTTGCTTTAACTACTGACAAGTACTTAAAATGGGCTACAGTTAGATTTTTATTCCTAGTTCTGTTGCATTGTTGAACATGTTTTTTTTTCCAAATGAAATCCTTTGCATGGAAGGAAAAATGATTTTGGAAAGATGGCAGTGATTTAAAGATAGCAATAATTTTTAAAATGCAGTGGCACTTTAATTCATTGTAAAATATTTGGTGTGGATGCTGTCAAAGTCCCTAGTGAAGACAATGTCCTCAAAAAGGGGCTAAGAGCAACCCAGCCGTGTGGGGTCACTCACGAACGCGAATCCTAGAAAGAAAACCTGGACACATTGTCTCTCTGGGTGAAGTGACGGTGTAGAGCCATGTACTCCTTTTTATTTGGGAACTGGGGATGATTACATATACATGTCAAATGATACATCCAATAACATAACTTCAAACGTATCTTTTGAGTTCTTCCTTTTCCCATAGATATCAAGAAACAATTTCCTAGAAAACTCTTCCTAAGAGCAGATGTTCCTCACACCTAATTTCTCTGAAGCCTTCTGCCTTATCTCACTAATCTTCCTTAATTACCCCTTTTGTCCTGTGTATGCTTCAGGCAATTGTAAATCTCCCCCTTTGATCATATCTGTCCAGAGTGATGTAAACTTTGTTTATTGTGAGATGTTTATTTAGCCCTTTCGTTTCCTTGTAGCAATTGCCAGGAATGCAGATTAGGCAAGTTTAGTGCCCTCCTGTCCTGGGTTAAGTAGAGCATTTTTATGCTAGAGGTCCAGATATACAGTGATCTCTCGGTTAGCGCGGGGGTTACGTTCCAAGACCTCCCGCGCTAACCGATTTCCGCGTTATACTGGATGCGGAAGTAAAAACCACCATCTTCGCATGTGCGCCATTTTTTTCATGGCCGCACATGCGCAGATGGTGGAGTTTGCGTGTGGGCGGCGGGGAAGACCAAGGGAAGTTTCCTTCAGCCGCCCAACAGCTGATCTGCTCCGCAGCGCGGAAGCAGCGAGGAGCCGAAGATGGGGTAAAGGCAAAGAGGAAACCCCATCTTCGGCTCCTCGCTGCTGCCGCGCTGCGGAGCGGATCAGGTGTTGGGCGGCTGAAGGAACCTTCCCTTGGTCTTCCTGCCGCCCAGGCAAAGGGGAAACTCCAAGATCGCTTGCCGCTTTGCAGCTTGGAGCCTTGCTTCGCCTCCTTCGCTGCAATAGGCAAGCGGCAAGCGGCAAGCGATCTTGAGAAAGAGAGAGAAAGGAGGGCGACTTGCCAGTCCACGCCCCCCTGGATGAACAGCCTCGCATGGCCCCAGCGCCGGGCTCCGCTGTTGCCTCCGCCCCTATTCGGCTCTGCAGCTGAGAGGCCTTCCCGGCAGAGCCCTCCCCAACAGCTCCCGCTGCCAGCGCAAAAAAGAAAAGAAAAAGAAATCCCCAAAAGAGGCAGGCACAAAGCGGGGGCACAAGGGGAGCTGCCCGGCAGAGGTTGCTTTTTTTCTTCTCGTGGGCAAGTGGAGGGGGGGAGAGAGAAGGGAGGAAGAGAGTGTGAGAGAGGAAGAAAGAGAGAGAGAAATGATAGAAAAAAGGGGAGAAAAAAGAGAAATGAGAAAATGATTGAAGCATAGTGACAGGAAAGAAAGAGAAAGAGACAGAGAAGTGACTCTTGGTGATGACGTATGACGTCATCGGGTGGGAAAAACCGTGGTATAGCAAAAAAAACCGTGGAGTATTTTTTAATTAATATTTTTTGAAAAACCGCGTTGCAGCGTTTCGCACTAATCGAGACCGTGCTAATTGAGGGATCACTGTATATAATTATAATACAATCCTATTGTAACATATTTTATGCTATGCTGCAACAATTTGGCTCTCTGCACAAGTTTGTATTGTTTATAATGGCTAATCATCTTACTTTTTCAAGAAGCGTGATCTACATATTTCTGATTCATCTTTGTATAATGTTTTGTATATGTAGCCAGTAGCATTAATCATATGCCCTAGCCAGAAGAAAGCAGAGCTGGTATTTGAGCTCCTGAAAACGTACAGCCATTGCTCCAGGCTTCTTCACCCAATGCTGCTTTTCCTGGGAATGAACAAGGAAGAAATCAAGAGTGTAAGAATTCCAAGAGGATGTAAGCAGTGTTCCCTCTAATTTTTGGGGGGGGAGGGTGGGGGGGGGCAGGAAAGTATAGTGTCTGAGCGGCAGTCCCTTCGGGACTGGGCGGCACAGAAATAATAAATAAACAAACAAACAAACAAAAAACCCACCCTGTTTTGCCTCCGAGAATTTCAAAATAAAATACTGTACTGTGTGTCTATAACAATGAGCTCATAATAGGGCAACTCTATCAATATCAAAATGCCACTTAAACAGTTGAGCTAGTTTCAAACTAGATTTTGATTTTCTTTCTCTCTTCCTTAATCCCATTCTTTTTCTTTCTCTTTTCCTTCCTCTCTTTTTTCTATCTGTTTCTCTCTCTTCCTCTCTTCCTCTCTCTCTCCTTCCCTCTCACTCTTTCCCTCTCGGCTTCTGGGCAGGTTTGGAAAACTCTGAGTGGATGGTGATTTTTAAGTGAGCGATTGCTCCCTGCTCAGCTTAGAGGGAACTATGGATGTAAGCAAAACTTGATTAATTGTATTGTCCACAGGAAGGAATGAGCAGATAAAAGACATAACAAAAACATAAAGGCAATCCTAAACATCAGGCGTAGAATTTTAGAATAGCGCTGCTGCCCCTTAAAATGTGTTAACTGTAACTATAAGCAGTCCCCGACTTACAACAGTTCATTTAGTGGCCATTCAAAGTTACGATATCATTGAATAAAGTGACTTATGACCATTTTTCATGCTTCAGCATCCCCATGGTCATGTGAACAGAATTTGGATGTTTGACAACTGGTTCATATTTATGACGATTCCAGCGTCCCAGGGGTCATGTGATTCCCCTTTTGCAACTGACCAGCAAAGTCAATGGGGAAGCCAGAGTTGCTTAACTGTGTCACTAACTTAACAGCCGCCAGTAATTCACTTGACTCTGGCAAGAAAGGTAAAACTAGGCAAAAATCGCTCAACGGCTCTATTGCTTAGCAACAG
The DNA here is from genome assembly GCF_031021105.1 of Erythrolamprus reginae. Lineage (NCBI taxonomy): Eukaryota > Metazoa > Chordata > Lepidosauria > Squamata > Dipsadidae > Erythrolamprus > Erythrolamprus reginae. The sequence goes on from NC_091958.1 coordinate 12,576,405, forward strand.
AAATTTGGGCTCCGTTGTGGGGGTAAATTGAGGATTGCCTACATCCAGGGGTGGACTACTGCCCAGATGGGGGCGAACGCAGTGGGGTAGCGAAAATGGAGCTCCACCCCAGAGCACCCAATTTGCACTGAAAGATGTTGAAAGAAAATGCAGGGTGTCCTGCATAAGTGATGCCCATAGTGTGGTAGTAAAAATTTTGGTAGCCCTTCACTGCCTACATCGATAGCCAAAACAAATGAAAGCTTTCTTCGTTTCAGGTAACAAGGTTTGTAAAAGAAGATAGAACTACAGATAGAACTATCTGTATAGTCTGGAGGACAGAAAGGAAAGGGGGGACATGATCAAAACATTTAAATATGTTAAAGGGTTAAAGTTCAGGAGGGAAGTGTTTTTAATAGGAAAGTGAACACAAGAATAAGGGGACACAATCTGAGATTAGTTGGGGAAATCAGAAGCAACGTGAGAAAGTATTATTTTACTGAAAGAGTAGCAGATGTTTGGAACAAACTTCCAGCAGACCTGGTTGGTAAATCCACAGTAACTGAATTTAAACATGCCTGGGATAAACATATCCATCCTAAGATAAAATATAGGAAATAGTATAAGGGCAGACTAGATAGAAACATAGAAGACTGATGGCAGAAAAAGACCAAGAGGTCTTTTTCTGCCGTCAATCTTCTATGTTTCTATAAACCATAAAGCATAACAAATTATGCTTTATGATTGCCCATTTTCTCCAGGCTAGAATGCTCTTCAGAGGTACCAGTTAGTGTCGGTGTATGTGAGCCATTAAGCTTTTGAATGTTTTATTTTCACTTCCAAACCCAGTGAGCTTGTACCAGTGACGCATTCCTTTTCATTTGACAGGTGAGATCATAGTAACCACCCCACCTAGCTTTTTGCGGCTGCTGGAGCATCATAGTTTACTCTTCCTTAGGTTGTGTCACCTGGTGTTAGATGAGGTTGATGTATTGTTCTCTGATGCCAAGGAGCAGGTGAGTTTGGGCTTGAAACCACTTTTTGGGCTTTGTTGAAGGAATAATAGCAATAGACTTCTATACCTCTCCACAGTGCTTTTACAGCCCCCTCTAAGCGGTTTACAGAGTCAACATATTGCCCCAACAACTTGGGTCCTCATTTTACCTACCTCTGAAGGATGGAAGGCTGAGTCAATCTTGAGCCTGCAGAAATTTAACTGCTGACAGCCGATAGTACAGTGTTCCCTCGATTTTCACGGGTTCAAACTTCACGAAAAGTCTATACCACAGTTTTTAAAAAACATTAATTAAAAAATACTTCATGGTTTTTTCCCCTATACCATGGTTATTCCTGCCTGATGACGTCATATGTCATCACCAAACTTTCGTCTGGCTTTAATAAATATTTTTTTTAATAAACTTTAATAAATAAACATGGTGAGTAATAATCTAAATGGTTGCTAAGGGAATGGGAAATTGTAATTTAGGGGTTTAAAGTGTTAAAGGAAGGCTTGTGATACTGTTCATAGCCAAAAATAGTGTATTTACTTCCGCATCTCTACTTCGCGGAAATTCGATTTTCGTGGGCGGTCTTGGAATGCATCCCCCGCGAAAATCGAGGGAACACTGCACTACACTCTAACTACTGTACCACTGCAGCTCTTAAGTGGGGAAAAAGTTTTTACGTCTCTGCCCCCCCCTCAATCAGCTGTGGTTTTATGTTACCCCCTATAAATAAAACATTTCATTGGGGTAACTTGAACTTGATGCAACGGAATGGAAAGAAAAACAGAACAAGTGCAGATTTAACAATACATAAACCAAAATCTTAATTCATTTCTAAAGAGCCGCTAGTAAGAAGTTACTTTCTTGTCCCCTCACTTCCATTCATAAATCTCCTGTATAGCAAATCTCTGTTGGAAAGGCAGAAGATAACAATGAAGCTCAATCTGTGTAGTCTGGAGGACAGAAGGAAAAGGGGGGACATGATCGAAACATTTAAATATGTGAAAGGGTTAAATATAAGGTCCAGGAGGGAAGTGTTTTTAATAGGAAAGTGAACACAAGAACAAGGGGACACAATCTGAAGTTAGTTGGGGGGGAAATCAAAAGCAACATGATAAAATATTATTTTACTGAAGGAATAGTAGATGCTTGGAACAAACTTCCAGCAGACGTGGTTGGTAAATCCACAGTAACTGAATTTAAACATGCCTGGGATAAACAATTATATCCATTGTAAGATAAAATACAGGAAATAGTATAAGGGCAGACTAGATGGACCATGAGGTCTTTTTCTGCCATCAGTATTCTATGTTTCTATGCTTTAATCCCTGTTTACAGATACATACTATTTTACAATACTACAAATCTAACTTGAGCGTTAAAGAAAAGGAGTTTGCACCTCAGCAGATCGTTGCTGTTGGAAACCACTGGGACAAAAACATAGAGGTTTTAACAAAAGAATTCATGCATGATCCATATGTTGTAATCACTTCCATGGAAGAAGCTGCCATATATGGGAAAGTGCAACAGGTAAGAGGTTTTTTTGTATCTTTTTTATGTCTATATAATAGTGGGTTTTGATTTGGCGAACGCACCAGAGGCAGCTGTTGAGACGGCTCTTAGTAGGTAAAAGCAGAAAATTTATCGCATTTTTTGGAGTATAGCTTTTGGGGAGGAAAATAGGGGAAATCTTCCTACAAGGTATATTCATATGGCTAGCGTCCTTAGTCTGGCCAGCTTCAGCACATTATTTTATCCCCTGGTTAGGGCTTAAAAAAACATTCTTTGGAGCAAGTTGCAATAAAAAAAGGCCCAATTGTTAACGACAATTGACTTGTTAAAGACAAGGACTTACCTGTATTGTCCCCTCAGAACAAAGGATCATATTGAGTGTCAGCTGAACCATATTGGGGATTTCTATCTTTTGGTCCTTGATTATGGTTTTCTGCCTTAGACAGGGGCAGGCAAAGTTGGCTCTTGAATGACTTGTGGACTTCAACTCCCAGAATTCCTGAGCCAATCATGCTAGCTCAGGAATTCTGGGAGTTGAAGTCCACATGTCATAGAAGAGCCAACTTTGCCTACCCCTGGCCTAAGAGAATAATCCTGATGGGGTTTGGTGTGCATCTCTAAATCACTTGCTGAAAAGCCTTTTTAAAAAATGAACAATTTCCGTTCTAGCATGTTTGAATATCGTGTCATTTCAGGTTGTGCACCTCTGCCTTGAGTGTGACCGGATCTCTACTTTACTTCAGACATTAGATTTTACCCCTACAGACGCTCAAAAGACTCTGATTTTTACATGTTCTGTGGAAGAAAGAGACATGGTCTACAAGGTATCTCCTCCCCTAAAAATTTCCAAAATTGGATGCCCCTGTTTTTAGACTCTGTATTTAAGCAGAGCTAAGAAAGGATATTAGGCATGGTTTGTTCAGGGTGTTGTCATAGATAAATAAGCAATAATGGATGGAGTCTCGCATCCTTCCCTGACCCAAATAAATGAATCACTTTGTATGACTCGGTTATTTTCTGTCAGCCGAGCTTTTTATGAAAATTCTTTTATATTGAATATTATTTGACACGATTGCATCCTCATTTTTGTGATCAGGCAGTAGAGAGCATTTCACTCTTTTGCTTGAAAATGAACCCAGGGATTGGATTCCATTCTGATTATATCATAGAACAGTGGAACAAAACCATCAGCCCTGGAACCCATGTTGTATTGGGTAAGTATCTTTTCTAGGCTCTTTCTCAAAAATACAGTTGACTCTAGCTCCCTACTTTTGTTTCAGTTGACTAATTTATTTATTTATTTATTGGATTTGTATGCCGCCCCTCTCCGGAGACTCGGGGCGGCTAACAGCAACAATAAAACAGTGTACAATAGTAATCTAATACTAAAAACGATTAAAAACCCATTAATATAAAAACCAACCATACCTACCATGCATAGAATTGTAAAGGCCTAGGGGGAAAGAGGATCTCAATTCCCCCATGCCTGACAGCAGAGGTGGGTTTTAAGTAGTTTACGAAAGGCAAGGAGGGTGGGGGCAATTCTAATCTCTGGGGGGAGTTGGTTCCAGAGGGCCGGGGCCGCCACAGAGAAGGCTCTTCCCCTGGGTCCCGCCAAGTGACATTGTTTAGTTGACGGGACCCAGAGAAGATCCACTCTGTGGGACCTAACTGGTCGCTGGGATTCGTGCAGCAGAATCTTATAAAGCACTTTAGATTAAGATCAGTGTCAATTCGATTGCTATCAACTATAATGATTGTCTCATTAAACCTTAGGGTAGGTGTTAATCATACAGTGAAAAACAAGAAATGAACTAGTAAGAACAGTATTCTTGATGCTTCTATTAATCCATCTTGTCTACCTGTTACAGGTGGTTATTCCCTGCCTTATAAAGGATGTGGTTTGCCTTATTTGTAGCTCCCTCCCAAGTAACTAATTAATAGTCTGAAAGCTTTTAATTAGTTAAGAACCAGGAAGTGAGATGAATCCTTATGTTAGAACTAACCTGTAGGGTTTTTACTGATTACAAAGTGAACTAGACATATTTGGAAATACAGATTGTCTTTCCAGTTTTTGGCAGCACATAAAAATATGCTTTTGCATTACAGACCTGATTTTTCTTTCCAGTTTTAACAGATGACTGCACGGCAGCTGTAAAGTTTACGAATGCTACCCGTGTCATTCACTTCAGCTTTCCACCAACTCCAAGAATCTTTGGTGCCCGCCTACACAGCTTGTCTGCCAACTTCCAGAATTCGGTAGAAAAGGTCTGAGCAAATCCTAAATATGTGCAATTGGAGAAACCATGGGGAAGGTGGAAGCCCTGTTTCCTCCCAGGAGATTCCTAGAGAGGCCCCACGGAGGCTTCTCCCTGCCTTTTCCGGCCCTGTTTCCTCCCAGGAGATTCCTAGAGAGGCCCCACGGAGGCTTCTCCCTGCCTTTTCCGGCCCTGTTTCCTCCCAGGAGATTCCTAGAGAGGCCCCACGGAGGCTTCTCCCTGCCTTTTCCGGCCCTGTTTCCTCCCAGGAGATTCCTAGAGAGGCCCCACGGAGACTTCTCCCTGCCTTTTCCAGCCCTGTTTCCTCCCAGGAGATTCCTAGAGAGGCCCCACGGAGGCTTCTCCCTGCCTTTTCCGGCCCTGTTTCCTCCCAGGAGATTCCTAGAGAGGCCCCACGGAGGCTTCTCCCTGCCTTTTCCGGCCCTGTTTCCTCCCAGGAGATTCCTAGAGAGGCCCCACGGAGACTTCTCCCTGCCTTTTCCAGCCCTGTTTCCTCCCAGGAGATTCCTAGAGAGGCCCCACGGAGGCTTCTCCCTGCCTTTTCTGGCCCTGTTTCCTCCCAGGAGATTCCTAGAGAGGCCCCACGGAGGCTTCTCTCTGCCTTTTCCCATTAAAGTTTCGGTTACAGGCTCAGGTTTGTAAATGGAAAATGTTTCTTGAGAAGAGGCAAAAAAATCTTGAACACTCGGTTCTTATCTAGAAAAGTTCGTAAGTGGAGGCGTTCCTGGTTAGAGGTACCACTGTACTCTCATCTTCTGTTCTTCCCACATTTTTCTTCCCTCTGTGCAAAGAGTCCCTCACATGGAAAAGATCAGAGCAAAGCCAAATCCATCCTCCTGTTGACGGAGAAGAACACCTGCCACGCAGTTGGAGTGTTGCATTATTTGAAACGGGCGGAAGCCTTCATCCCCCCTGACTTGTACAACTTTACCAGGGGAGTGTTGGAAGCCAAAGAGGAAAAGAGAAGTTGGCAGCCGTTGTGTTCTTCCGTTAAGGCCTACGGAACATGCAAGTAAGGAAATGCCAAGGCCATTTTATACCTATGGAGATTCAGGGTTGTCTCAAAAGTGCTTTTTCAAAAGGTAACTGGACTTCATTTTTCCTTGAAGACATTTCGCTTCCCATCCAAGGAGCTTGTTTCTTCAGTTCAGCTAAAGAAACTTCATGTATGAGAAGCAAAACATCTTTGAGGAAAGACAAACCCCAGTTGTCTTTCCGAAAAGCACCTCTGGGCCAAGGCCATTAGTTCCGGCAGAGTCGTTTACCTTGTTCTCCTGCTATAACATGATAACTTAGCAAGACACAAAGACAGTAATCTAAAGGCAGCAGTTTGGAAGAATTGTTCTGGCTGCTGGTCACATTATATTATCTTTTGATATGGTGAAACACCTGATCCAAATAACAGAGGAAGAAAGTATAAAATGTGGCTTTTTATCAGAACAACTTGTTAAGGAATGGAAAAGAGCAGCATCAAATCATGGATTTGTCGCAGCAACTTCTGATCTTTTGCATTGGACAAGGCTCCATGCAAAACATGTGCTGAATCACTGAGATGGAGCCTTTTGCTTGATTCCTTTAGTGAATTGTTCATGAATGCAGTGGGGGACACCCCTCTGGCTCTCAATACACTGAGCATATGCACCAAAGACAAATTCCTTGGGTGACCCATCACATTTGGCCAGTAAAGAATTTTATTCTATTTGGGATTCACAGAACCTTGGATTTATTCTCCATAGCAATCTGAGGTGGTCCAGTGACACATTTCAGTTGACACAAGTGCAGAGAAGAGCAACAAAGATGATTATGGGACTAGAGGTTAAATCATGAACGGTGGAAGGAATTGGGTAAGTCTAGTTTAATGAAAAGAAGGACTAGGAGAGCCATGACAGCAATGTTCCAATATCTCAGGGGCTGCCACAAATAAAAGGGAGTCAAACTATTCTCCAAAACATCTGAGGTATGACAAGGGCCATTGGCCCCCTTACCGAGCCGGCGGCGTTTGCGGTGTGGGCGGGGAAGGAGGCCGCACGAATCCCCACGAATGTCATCATCGGGGGCCGCAGCGACATGTGATGGTGCAAGGGGCACCGATTGGTTAAGGGGCGGCAGGGGAGGCGCCCTATTTAAGGGGCCTCCTCGTGGTGCCGCTCCTCTTTGTTCTCCATCTCCCAACGGAGACACCCGCCCACCCTCCCTCTGTTACAGGGTGCATATGATGGGTCGCCCCTCGGGGGGCCGAGTAGGAATTTTTGGCAGTCACAGAAGATTGGCCTAACTGTGTCTGTTTTTTTGCCTACTCCACTCTGTGCGTGGTAGTGTGGTTAGGTGATGTGCTCACCAACTAGTTCCCCCCCAAGGTCACTGGGGGGGCGGAAATGGGCGTAAGCAGCAACTGTGTGATCTCCTTTAGGGGCACCTCTAGCGAGGTGAGGGACAACCTCCTTCTTGTATTACAGGGCTCGACTGGCTTGGGTATGGGAAGGGGGCTGCACCTGGGGCTCTCTGGCTGGGGCTTACCAGAGACCAGGGGTGAGCCATCCCACACACCAGGAGGGCATGGCATGGGGGAGGGGGCAGGTGTAAGGATACCACTCCCCTACACCCAGGCAAGGAGCTTTCGCCCGAGAGTTGCTCAGAAAATGTTGATGACAGTTGACTCCGCCCCCATTTTGATTTATGCACCCCTGCAGGTCATGTGGTTTAATTGGTTAATTAATTAATTAATAAGGATTTAATAAAGTGACCCCGTTATACCCAAACTTTCTGTGTCCGAGTGTTACTCCACCTTCGCCGCAAGAAGCAATACGTAGAAACTGATCAAGGAGAGAAGCAACTTAGAACTAAGGAGAAATTTCCCAACAGAACAATTAATCAGTGGAACAGCTTGCCTCCAAAAGTTACGAATGCTCCAACACCTGAAGTTTTAAAGAAGATGTTGGATGTTGTCTGAAATGGTATAGAGTTTCCTGCCTAAGCCGAGGGTTTGACTAGAAGATCTCCAAAGTCCCTTCCAACTCCATTATTGTTGTTGTTTGTAAATTATTGTTTTGTAGACATTTTCTGCCCCTGCATTCTCCATGCAAGCAAGTGATTGCATAGATTCTTTTTCCTTAACTGCTTGCTTTATTCTGTGGTTCCAAACAGTGCAATATTTTGGAATTGCTACCCTAATATTCTTTTGTTGTTTTAATTTTGTCTCCTTATGATCATACAGAAATAAAAAGCGCTGTCCAGATCGCCATCACGTTAACCTTCAAATTGATGTGCCCACGAAAGTAACTGGCGAAGCTCTGCAAGCAGGTGGAATTATAACAGTGAGTCTGTAAAACATCTTCAGCTTCTAAATATGTAAAATAGCCTTTTGGATTAGAACAAGAACTTGTTTTCCTGCTGATCATCCAAGGGCATGGGGTGAGGTATCATCAGTATGCGGATGATACCCAGCTTTACATCTCTACTCCATGTCCAGTCAGCGAAGCAGTGGAAGTGATGTGCCGGTGCCTGGAGGCTGTTAGGGTCTGGATGGGTGTCAACAGATTCAAACTCAACCCTGATAAGACGGAATGGCTGTGGGTTTTGCCTCCCAAAGACAATTCCATCTGTCTATCCATTACCCTGGGGTGGCAATTACTGACCCCCTCAGAGGGGGTCCACAACTTGGGTGTCCTCCTCGAACCACAGCTCACATTAGAGAAACATCTTTCAGCTGTGGCGAGGGGGGCATTTGCCCAGGTTCGCCTGGTGCACCAGTTGCGGCCCTATCTGGACCGGGACTCACTGCTCACAGTCACTCATGCCCTCATCACCTCGAGGCTCAACTACTGTAACGCTCTCTACATGGGGCTACCTTTGAAGAGTGTTCGGAACCGAGAGCAATCATGGGCTTTCCCAAATATGCCCATGTTTCACCAACACTCCGCAGTCTGCATTGGTTGCCGATCAATTTCCGGTCACAATTCAAAATGTTGGTTATGACCTATAAAGCCCTTCATGGCATCGGACCAGAATATCTCTGGGACTGCCTTCTGCCACACGAATCCCAGCGACCAGTTAGGTCCCACAGAGTTGGCCTTCTCCGGGTCCCGTCGACTAAGCCACCCCGAGTCTTCGGAAAGGGGCGGCATACAAATCTAAATAAACTAAACTAAACAATGTCATTTGGCGGGACCCAGGGGAAGAGCCTTCTCTGTGGCGGCCCTGGCCCTCTGGAACCAACTCCCCCCAGAGATCAGAATTGCCCCCACCCTCCTTGCCTTTCGTAAACTTCTCAAAAGCCACCTCTGCCGTGAGGCATGGGGGAATTGAAATATCTTCCCCAGGCCTATATAATTTATGTATGGTGTGTTGTGTGCATGTTTTTTAAATTATGGGTTTTTAACTTCATATTATTAGATGTGTATTATACATTGTTTCTATCACTGCTATGAACCGCCCCGAGTCTACGGAGAGGGGCGGCATACAAATTTAATAAATAAATAAATAAAATAAATAAATACATGTTTCCGTTATGCCTCTCTCTGCAGCTGGATGTCACCCCAACTACACCATGCCTTACTATTTTAGAAGATCTTTTAGAATTGCTTCAGTTTCCTATTCTTTAGGTGCTAGCTCCCCTTTCTCCTCCCCCCCCCACCCCCAAAAAGCCTTGTACAAGAAAAAGAATGGGGAGAAAACAGTTAAAACCGATGCATTTTTAATGGGCATTTACAGTAAATATAATTACTGGTACAAATCTTCCTTTGTTGACTTCCGGGAAATTTTTTACGTGTGTTTTCTATTTTCAGATACTGCCTCTTTTTATTGTGGATGCCACAAACTACTTGGGCCGTGTGGTAGGGAAATGGGGTAATCCCTACACACTTCTTGAAACACAGCTAAAGGATTATTACCAGGAATCTAATAATTGTACCCCGGTTGACAAGGTAGAGAAGCTGGCAATGTATGGACTGCGGGAAGAAAATTCTTTCCACAGGTAGGGTTAGGGTTAGAAATAGATTAAATATTATTATTGTTGTTGTTGTATTTATTTGTTTGTTTGTTTGTTTGTATGCCGCCCCTCTCCGTAGACTCGGGGCGGCTAACAACAATAATAAGACAATATAAACAAATCTAATGTTTAGGTTTAAATTAAATTAAGAAACCCTAATTTGCGAAATCAATCATACATACAGACATACCAAGCATAAATTTTATAAGCTTAGGGGGAAGGGAATTCCCCCATGCCTGACGACAGAGGTGGGTTTTAAGGAGCTCACGAAAGGCAAGGTGGGTGGGGGCAACTCTGACCTCTGGGGGGAGTTGGTTTCAGAGGGTTGGGGCCGCCACAGAGAATAATAATAATATAATTATTATAAATAATAATAAAATTAGGGTTAGAAATAAATAAATAATTTCTCTGAACAGCACTGTGCCCATAGACTCACTCTTGGTCTGTCGTAGCAGCTGTTTTGCCTAATTTTATTACTACTGGGATAACGAAGGGACCGTATGTAAGTCCTGTGCAGGGATAGGCAATCTCCTTATGGGCTATAGGAACCTCTCGCCCTAAGCCTGGGAAACCTAAGGAAAATAATCAAAATAATAAAGAAGCAAAACCTAGAATATTTTGGCACGGGATGTAACACCCAGAAAAATATGGGATGCTTCAGTTAATCCTCCAAGGAAAGATTGAAGAAAAACAAGGTCCAGGCAGAAGAAGTAAAAAATCATGGTTTCAAAATCTAAGGGACTGGTTTGGACAAAATATTTTTGTGTGGCTGTTGATAACAATAGGATCACCAACATGATTGCTAACGTCCGATGATGGATATGACACAAGAACAAGAAGAAAGTTATCTCCTCAAACAGGATTGTTTGAGCAGCAGAATTTTAAGGGTTTTAAATAAATGTTAAATTTTAAATAAATTTAAAGATGATTGCAGATTGTAAGCAATAGAGAGTATGAAGTGAATGTGCAGTTCATTTGTTGTGCTGAATTACACACTCTGGTAGGGCTTACACGTAGGTAAAAGGCCAAGTTGTATGTTTTAACAGTTGGAATTTCCTGGCGTTCTCTTAAAGGGTCCAAGCGCTAGACCTGGAACAAAAAGAAGACCCCGATGTGTTTTACAACGTTCACATCAAGTACATAGATGAAGGCAGAACTGGCTGTGTTCAAAATCATCACCTGCTTAGTTTACCGGAACAGTTTCGAACGTTGCCTCCGCAGGCTGTGGAATTCATAGTTTGTAGGGTTAAACCCATTGATAATGAAGCAGAGTGGCATCCAAAAGTAAGTTCCCAAAATTTGGAGTTGGTTGATTTACCATATTTTCCAGAGCATGAGACGCACTCCCCAACCCCTTTTAAAAGAAGATGGAAATGTTTTAGCAAAAACTTCAGAAGAGAAGGATTTAGGGGTAGTGATTTCTGACAGTCTCAAAATGGGTGAGCAGTGTGGTTGGGCAGTAGGAAAAGCAAGTAGGATGCTTGGCTGCATCGCTAGAGGTATAGCAAGCAGGAAGAGGGAGATTGTGATCCCCTTATATAGAGCGCTGGTGAGACCACATTTGGAGTACTGTGTTCAGTTCTGGAGACCTCACCTACAAAAAGATATTGGCAAAATTGAACGGGTCCAAAGACGGGCTACAAGAATGGTAGAAGATCTTAAGCATAAAACGTATCAGGAAAGACTTCATGAACTCAATCTGTATAGTCTGGAGGACAGAAGGAAAAGGGGGGACATGATCGAAACATTTAAATATGTTAAAGGGTTAAATAAGGTTCAGGAGGGAAGTGTTTTTAATAGGAAAGTGAACACAAGAACAAGGGGACACAATCTGAAGTTAGTTGGGGGAAAGATCAAAAGCAACGTGAGGAAATATTATTTCACTGAAAGAGTAGTAGATCCTTGGAACAAACTTCCAGCAGACGTGGTTGGTGAAGCCACAGTAACTGAGTTTAAACATGCCTGGGATAAACATATATCCATCCTAAGATAAAACACAGGAAATAGTATAAGGGCAGACTAGATGGACCATGAGGTCTTTTTCTGCCCTCAGTCTTCTATGTTTATTATTTATTTATTTATTACTTGGATTTGTATGCCGACCACGTTTGGCCTCCAGAAACCTTGCCCCATGCCTACAGAGTGTTCCTGGGAGCTGGGGAGGGGATAAACGCAACACCGTGGGGGGGAGGACAAAAACAGGCCAGGGTTTTTTTTTGCAAAAATGGGACGTGCATAGGGTTTGGGAGGCCTGCAAAGTGCTCCTGGGGACTAGAGAATGCAAAAATGGGCCGGTTTTTGCAAAAAAAAATATAAAAAATGGAATGCCGAAGGTTTGGGAAGGCCTGTGGAATAGGGGCTGGGGAAGGCAAAAATGAACCAGTTTTTCACAAAAACGGGTGTTTTGGCCCCAGGAGCAATTTGCTGGTTTCCCAAATTCTCAAAATCATTTTTCGCAAAAACAGGATGCACAGAGGTTTTGGGAGGCCTGCAGAATGCTCCTGGGAACCAGGGAGGCCAAAAACTCTTTTTTTGTTTTTCCTTTTGGTTCTACTTCTTCAAAATCTTGGTCTTATATTCCGGTGTGTCTTATAGTCTAAAAAATAGGGTAGTTTTGGGTCTTTGCAACCAGCGAGTATTTTTCCCCCCTTAATAATCCCAAATAGTACCCTTTTTCAGATGTTTTGATAAACTATCACACGAAATACTGCACAGTGCCTGGTTGGAAACAACCAAAACAATTGGATACACTGAATCTTTATGAATTGATTCATGTATTTAATAGGCACCTGTTTGTATAATTGTTTGCCCTACAGCTGCACTATGCTACTTTAGAGAATGCTATAGTCATTGAAAAGCAACACTGTCTCTTGTCTTTGCTTTTTGCTAGGTATCTAGATACATCAATGACAAAATCAAAGGGAAACCACATGAAGCCAAGATAGCACTTGCCCTGGGAAATACAATTTGGTTAGATCCAGTGGTATGTAATGCAGAATTCAACTGTTCCTTATTTCCTTTCTTTGAAAATGCAGGTAGTCTTCGAGTTACGACCACAATTGAGCCCCCAAAGTTACTTTGTTAAGTGAAACATTTATTATGTGAACTTTACCCCACTTTACAACTGTTCTTGCCGCATTTGTTAAGCGAATCACTGCCGTTGTCACGTTTTTCAGTGCTGTTGTAACTTTGAGCGATCGCTAAATGAACTGTTGTAAGTTGAGGACTACTTGTAATAGATGTAGCCCTTGATTTATGACTACAGTTGGGGCCAGAACTTCCTTTGCTAAGCAAAAGCAGTCATCAAGCGAGCCATGCCTGATTTTACAACTTTTTTTTTGCGCCACGTTGAAGTGTGAACCACTGCAGTTGTCGTTGAATGAGTCACATGGTTGTTAAGCAAAGTCAGCTACTCCCATCAACTTTGCTTGTTGGAAGGCAACTGGGAAGATCACAGATGGCAATCACGTAACTCTGGAATGTTGTAAATATGGGCTGGTTGCCGAGCACACCCAAAATTTCGATCCCTGGACCATGGGGGATGCTGCAGTAAATATACTGCTCAAAAAAATAAAGGGAACCCTCAAATAACACATCCTAGATCTGAAGGAATGAAATGTTCTAAATGAATACTTTGTTCTGTACAAAGTTGAATGTGCACATCAGCAAGTGAAATTGATTTACTTGGAGTTATATTGTGTTGCTTAAATGTTCCTTTTATTTTTTTGAGCAGTGTATAAGTCCGAGGGCTGGTTGTAGGTCACTTTTAATAAATGCTTGTAGGTCAGCTACCCGTTTTGAAAGTTCTCCCAGGTTTTGAAATTAGAGTGAACAGGTAGTTTCTTCTCGGTAATATCGTGTTTTCCCGAAAATTAAGACCTTTCTGCCCCCCCCCCCCCAAAAAAAAAAACAATAAGCCTTTCTCCAGAAAATACCATTTCCTCTGGTTAAGGTTAGGGAGAAAGAGCTAAAAATCAGGTAAAATGGCAAGAGGAACCCCAATCTTGCTCCACGCACTCCAAAATAAGGCCAAGCGCTTGTTTCGGGGTTCAAAAAATGATAAGACAGGGCCTTGTTTTCGGGGAAACATGGTAGATGTGATCACTACCTTGTCATTAAAATTTTCAAAAAAAAAATTGCTTTCTTTTTTGTGTTGGGCTTTTTTTTTTAACATCTACTTGAAACTTAAATCTTAGAAGCAAGAGAAGGACAATAAGTTCTGCCTGGGTCTAGAAATGTTCAAAATTTAAAACGCAGTCTCGGTCGATGACCATCTTCTAAGAGAATGGATAAAACAATAAAAGGATGAGATAATGATCATAAGTATCAGGAATCAAGCAATCATTTGGAGCCACAAAGAATTAAGTCTGGGGGGGAAAAGGTCACTTGTTTGTCATTTTAAATTATAGATTCGAGTCACTAAACTTCAAGACCTGAAAACTTCAATCAACGAATATAATATTCGCTCTGAAATCCTATCTACTGGATTGGGAATAGACAATCCTAAGCATATACAGGAACTTGAGAAGTTATTTAATGAGGCTGAAATACCCCAAGAGAAAGAAGAGAAGCCTATATTGTAAGATATATATTTATGGATAATTCAGAAACATGTTGGGAACATTCTGGTTAAAGAACCATATTGGTGTATAGTTTCATGCCTTATAACAGTGATGGCAAACCTATGGCACAGATGCCAGAGGTGGCACACAGAGCCGTATTTGCTGGCACGCGAGCCATTGCCCTAGCTCGGCTCCAACATGCATGTGTGTTCCGGCCAACTGATTTTTGGCTTGCACAGAGGCTCTGGGAGGGCGTTTTTGGCTTCCAGACTGCCTCCTGGGGGATGGGAGAGGGCGTTTTTACCCTTCCCTGGCTCCAGAGAAGCCTTTGAAACCTGGGGAGGATGAAACACGAACCTACTGGGCCAATCAGAACTTGGGAAACAGGCCATTTCTCCAAAGGGCCTCCGGGGGCCTGGGAAGCTGTTTTCGCCCTCCCCAGGCATTGAATTATGGGTGGGGGCACTCACACATGTATGATAGTGTGCAACCACGCTTTTTTGGCATCCGAGGGAAAAATGGTTTGCCATCACTGCCCTATAATATTCTAATGGTTGTGGGAGGTAGGGAGAAGGATAAGATTCCTAAGGTTAAGTTGGATATTTATAGCTCTGGTGTGTGTTGATCTGCTTCTGTTGGAGGAAATAAGTAGTCCCTTGAATGCATGGTTGACACTACCTCCAGGACCGCCTGCTGCCGCACGAATCCTAGTGACTGATTAGGTCCCACAGAGTTGGCCTTCTCCGGGTCCCGTCGATGAAACAATGCCATCTGGCGGGACCCAGGGGAAGAGCCTTCTCTGTGGCGGCCCCGGCCCTTTGGAATCAGCTCCACCTGGAGATTAGGACTGCCCCCACCCTCCTTGCCTTTCACAAACTTTTGAAAACTCATCTATGTCACCAGGCATGGAGGAATTGATATATCCCTAGCTGCCTTTGATTTTATGGATGGTGTGTTTGGGCTGTATGACTTTTTTTAATAAGAGTTTTTTAAAGACTGTTTTTAACACTGGATTTGTATATGATGTTTTATTGTTGTGAGCCGCTCCGAGTCCTCGGAGAGGGGCGGCATACAAATCTAATAAATAAATAAATAAAATAAAAATATGTTATTCCAGACACAAAGGAGTAAGGATATGGCATTCCCCCAGCTCTCTAGCAACCACCCACCGTTAGTGGCACACATCTTGGCCTGGCATAATAAGAAGCCCAGTCCTTACGTGAAGAAAACGTCAAAAGACATTTTTATTTTAAAAGATATTATTAGGTCAAGAACCCCAATAGCTTTAGAACTTTAGAAATGATAGCTTTAGACTTGAAAGCATCCTTTGCTTGTTTTTCAAAGGCTTTAATTATTTGCTCATATTATAGGGAATCATTTAATTAAATCTTTGCTTTGAGAAGGTTGGTGAAATCTCAGCCTCTTCTCCCCCGTGTTGCTCTTAGACTTTTCATACCACTTCATAAAGAGAAAAGCAACACTTGTGAAGACACAAATGAAAAGTGTGGTGGGACCCAAGTCAAGGGAGAAAATGCCTTTTCTGCATTTCTCCTATGAATCATCTTGCCTCTCTTCTCAGAGCAAAGGTACTCATAGTTGGAGACTCCACCTCTCTACTTTCCTTTCAAACAGCTCCAGTCCTGTCTATATTTTCCACAAAAAAACCCACTACATTTAAGCATGATACACAAAATTATCTACTACAAACTTAGACGGTCTACAGTCGACCTCTCTCCATTTCTAAGAGATCTGTAAGGGACTGCCTACTGTCCCTATCCTTCTGTCCTGTTGTCCTCTTTTCTCGTTACTTTTTACTTATGTTTATACAAACTACTACTATCCTATAAATCAGGGGTCCTCAAACTTGGCAACTTTAAGACTTGTGGACTTCAACTCCCAGAATTCTCCAGCCAGCTATGCTGGCTGGAGAATTCTGGGAGTTGAAGTCCACAAGTCTTAAAGTTGCCAAGTTTGAGGACCCCTGCTATAAATGTTTGACAAACAAATAAGTAAAAACAGCGCCCTACCTGCCAATGACTGCTTCAGCTTCAACCGCAATGATACAAGAGCACACAATAGATACAAACTCAAGGCAATCCGCTCCAAACTCAATTGCAGAAAATATGACTTCAGCAACAGAGTGGTCAATGCCTGGAATGCACAACCTGACTCTGGTTTCTTCCCCAACTCCCCAAAATTTTAACCTTAGACTGTCTATGTTGACCTCACTCCATTCCTAACAGGTCTGTAAGGGGTGTGCATAACTGCATCATCGTGCCTACTGCCCCTGTCCTAATGTTTATTCGTATCCTTATCCTATATTCATAATCATGTTTACTCCTATTTCTTTTATCTTATACGTGTTTGACAAATAAATAAATAAAATAAAAATCTGAAGAGCCCTTCACTCCTTCACTCCTCCACTCGAAACAGAATACCCTACGAAAACAGACTAACTATCCTGGGTCTAGAAAGCCTAGAACTGCGGCGCTTAAAACACGATCTAAGTATTGCCCACAAGATCATATGCTGCAACGTCCTTCCGGTCAACGACTACTTCAGCTTCAACCGCAACAACACAAGAGCACTCAACAGATTCAAACTTAATATTAACCGCTCCAAACTTGACTGTAAAAAATACGACTTCAACAATCGAGTTGTCGAAGCGTGGAACTCATTACCGGACTCAATAGTGTCAACTCCCAACCCCCAACATTTCTCCCTTAAACTCTCCACAATTGACCTCTCCAGGTTCCTAAGAGGCCAGTAAGGGGCGTATATAAGTGCACTGATGTGCCTATCGTCCCCTGTCCAATTGTCTTCCCTTACCTTATCTATCTATCTATCTATCTATCTATCTATCTATCTATCTATCTATCTATCTATCTATCTATCTATCTATCTATCTATCTGGAATCAACTCCCCCCGGAGATTAGAACTGCTCCCAACCTCCTTGTCTTCCGTAAACTACTTAAGACCCATCTATACCACCAGGCATGGGGGATTTGAGACACCTTTCCCCCAGGCTTATTATAATTTATGTTTGGTATGTATGTGTTGTTTGGTTTTTTAAATTGATAGGGTTTTTAGTTTCTTCTTATTATTAGATTTGTGCCTGTACAATATTGTTTTATCGCTTGTTGTGAGCCGCCCCGAGTCTTCGGAGAGGGGCGGCATACAAATCTAATACCGTATATACTCGAGTATAAGCCGAGTTTTTCAGCCCCAAAAATCGGCTGAAAAACCCGACCTCGGCTTATACTCGGGTCACCACAAGAGGGCGCCGGGTGACCACAAGAGGGCGCACCGCGGGAGCCCGGCAGCTGCCCTACCCTTCCCACAGCCGCGGAGCCCCCTTTTACTTCCTGCTTGGAGCTCCTGCAGCTACGGTACTTCTCCGTTCCAGCAAAGTTGCCAGCCAACTGCTCCGACGGCGCGAGAGAGGAGCAGACGATGCGAAGGGGGGGGGGGGACTCATGAAGCAGGAATCCCCCCCCCAACCTTCGCATCGTCTGCTCCTCTCTCGTCGGAGCAGTTGGCTGGCAACTTTGCTGGAACGGAGAAGTACCGTAGCTGCAGGAGCTCCAAGCAGGAAGTAAAAGGGGGCTCCGCGGCTGTGGGAAGGGTAGGGAAGGTACCGGGGCAGTCGCGGGGGAGAAGAGAGAGAGGGTGCCTGCGTGCACCCTTTCTCTCTCCCCCCCTCCACCTAACCGGCTTCCCCTCGCACGCCATCGGGGCAGTCGCGGGGGAGAAGAGAGAGAGGGTGCCTGCGTGCACCCTTTCTCTCCCCCCCCTCCACCTAACCGGCTTCCCCTCGCACGCCATCGGGGCAGTCGCGGGGGAGAAGAGAGAGAGGGTGCCTGCGTGCACCCTTTCTCTCTCCCCCCCTCCACCTAACCGGCTTCCCCTCGCCTTTTTCTCCTCGCACGCCATCGGGCCGGTCGGCTGGTGCCTTTGCTTGAGCCTGCGAGAGGAGGCAGTGGGAGGAGTGGGGCAATTGCCACCTCTCCCCAGCTCAAGCAAAGGCGCCTCCAAAGGCAGCGCACACAGAGAGAATGAGTGCGAGCCTGAATGAGAAGCGGCTGGCTACCTTCTTGTGTCCCCGTTTGGTTGCGTTTAAAACCCAGAGCTTGAAGTTCTCCCTGAGTTGAGAGGAGAGGAAAACGTACCATTTGGCAGCTGATTGATTCGCTCTTGCACGGGCTGGGTGAGGAGAACCCTACATAGCCTTAGGCGGCTGGGAAAGTGAGGGGGAGCCAAGGGAACAAAAAAAGGATCGAGAATCAGCTTTGGAAGAAGGTGTGTGTGTGTGTGAGCGCCTGTCCACCCTGCAAAGAATGCCAGCTACTTCTTTTTCCCTCGCTGAAACCGGGAGGGGTTTTTTTCTCCTTGCTCCCTCTGTGTGTGTATTTGTCAACAAATAAACCCTATCGGAGTTGGCAGGAAGCCCTAGAGCGGCGTGGGGGTGGGCTTGTGAATGAAAGGGAAGCCAAGGCAACAAAGAAAAAGGGGAAGGATGAATTTTGGAGAGCGAGTGTGTGTGTGTGTGTTTGTTTGTGTGCTTGCCTGCCCCCTCCCCCCCCCTGAAAAATGCCAGTTACCTCTTTGAAGGAGGTGTAGCCAAAGTGCCTCCTTTCCCCCTGGCTTAAACCAGCAGGGTTTTGGTTTTTTTTACTCCTCACTCCCTTAACCTGTGTATTTGCCAACAGGTTTTAACTATTCCTCTCTCTCTCTGAGTTTCCCTTAGTTGGATTAAAAAGACCTCCTGCTGTCCAATTCTCCTCCCCCTCTTTTGAAAAGATTTAAACTGTTTAAAAAATGGTATCTTGTGGTAGTTGCTGTCCTTGCTTGGATAGGATTTAATAATGTGTAATGAGGCAAGAGCTAGACAGGAATTTCTTAAGTGTGTTTGTGGATCTTTAAAAGTTGCCTTTTATAAAGTGGGTTTGAGAGCATATCTATCTATCTATCTATCAATCAATCAATCTATCTATCTATCTATCTCTCTCTCTCTCTATTTATCTATCTATCATTCTATCTGTCTGTCTGTCTGTCTATCTTTCTATCTATCTATCATTCTATCTATCATTCTATCTATCTATCATTCTATCTATCTATCATTCTATCTATCTATCTATCTATCTATCATTCTATCTATCTATCTATCATTCTATCTATCTATCATTCTATCTATCTATCATTCTATCTATCTATCTATCTATCTATCTATCTATCTATCTATCATTCTATCTATCTATCATTCTATCTATCTATCTATCTATCTATCTATCTATCATTCTATCTATCTATCTATCTATCTATCTATCATTCTATCTATCTATCTATCTATCTATCTATCATTCTATCTATCTATCTATCTATCTATCTATCTATCATTCTATCTATCTATCTATCTATCTATCATTCTATCTATCTATCATTCTATCTATCTATCATTCTATCTATCTATCTATCTATCTATCTATCTATCTATCTATCTATCTATCTATCTGGTTTTCTATGCTGATAACCTCACAGCAGCTAATGCTGAAGCTGTTTGGACATACAGATTTATTTATTTATTTAATTGGATTTGTATGCTGCCCCTCTCCAAGGACTCAGGGCGGCTCACAGCATATATAAAAACAGAACAATAATGTAAATCCAATTAATGATGAGAAGGAATCTAGTTAGGTTTTAGCATTGTTGCTGATTGAGCTACTTTTTTACTTTTTAATTTGTTAATATTGTTAATTTGTTTACCCTCTTTTAAATTTACAGAGCTAGTTTACTGGTTTTCTTTAAAATAAATATTCTAAAACATGTCTCAATTAATGTAATTTTATTGGTTTCCATTTTTATAAGTTACCAGTAGCCACTGCATTTTCTAACCTCGGCTTATACTCGGGTCAATAAGTTTTCCCAGTTTTTGTGGCAAAAATTGGTGCCTCGGCTTATACTCGGGTCGGCTTATACTCGAGTATATACGGTAAATTATTATTATTATTATTATTATCTATCTATCTACATATATCTATCTATCTACATATATATATACATACATATATCATATATATTCTCTCCTTATTTCTTATATCATATATATCCTCTTTTTCCTTCTATCTTTATATATATTACTTAATGCCTACTCTCTTCCATATGTATTGTATATTGGACAAAGAATAAATTAAATAAATAAATAAAATAAAAATAAAATACCCACTAGAGGGTGGCAAAGAACCAAGAGCTGAATAGAGAATGGCTTTCTAGCAAGCTGTTTTTGCCCTATCCCATAAAAGTGTCTCTCCATGTTTGTGCCTTCCTTTTAAAAAAATAAAAGAGGCATTGTTAAACAGCACAACTGACCAGCAGCTAGAGAAAGGGTAAACATGCTTCTATTAAAAGTGATTTGGCAATCATTTTTTGACAATATGTTAGGATCTTGTTTCCTTCCTAAATTTCAGAAAAGGAGGGCATGCAGTTCAGTAGTTTTGCTAGAGAAAACATCTCAATACATGATCAGCAGTGTGATTTTTAAGAAACATTTACGCATTGCCCTGAAATACTGGATAGAAGCACAGTAGCTGATAATATTAAAACCATGGGTTAAAATGAGGGGCGTGTGTATTTGCGGTTAGCAAGGCAGTGGTTAAATGAGTTGGGCCTCAATTTTATGAATTTTTGTCAAAATTAAGTGTATTGCTGTGTTGTTAAGTGATCACATGCTCATTAAGTCAGTGTTTCCCAACCTTGGCAACTTGAAGATATCTGGACTTCAACTCCCAGAGTTCCCCAGCCAGCATTTGCTGGCTGGGGAATTCTGGGAGTTGAAGTCCAAATATCTTCAAGTTGCCAAGGTTGGGAAACACTGCATTAAGTGAGTCTGGCTCCCGCATTTACTTGGCTTGTCGAAAGACAGCTGGGAAGGTTACAAATGGTGAAATTACCTGGCCAAAGGCCCAGGGATGAAGTGCTACAGGTATGGGCATATCAGTCGTGGCGGCTGCCGGTGCTTTGGAAAACCGGTAGTGGCGACAGCGCAAGGCTACGCCCGCCCATCCAGATATCCCCATTTTCTTTTCTTTTTTTAACCCTCTGCACACGCGCAAAATGTTCTGCACATGCGCAACAGGTGAAAAAGTATGCACATGAGTGGAGTGTGGATGAACAAGTGTGTAAGCGGAGTGAGTACTTCCCGGTAGGGAAGGTAAGTAGCTTTCCCCGCTGCACAGGGCAGTGTGACTGTCATAGATGAATGACAGTTGCCAGGCACCTGAGTGGATCATGTGACCATGGGGATAGCACAATGGTCATAAGTGTAAAATCGGTCATAAATCCCCTTTTTTTTCCAGTGCTGTTGTAGCTTCGAAGGTCATTAAGCTTATGGTTGTACGTTGAGAACTAAATGTATTCTAATGGTTTACTGCTTGTTTTGCCTGAAGGTTTCTCCTAAGACTGAAGCCAGGGTAGGTTCAGGCCCTGTGAGATTATTCTCAATTTTTCTTAGTCTTGCTGGGTCACTGTAATAGATCTCCCAGGAAAAGAAAGGCATTTCAATGTTTGTGCGTGGGTTTGTATGTTTCCCTTTTATTCTTGTATGTTTTTATGAATAACCAAAGAAAACTACAGTGTGTTTTGAATGGTTTGCCTCCTTGAAGTCTCTGGGAAAACCTACACCTGAAAGCAAAGGTTTTTGAGAGGACTGGTAGTAAGTGGTTCCTTCCATAGCACAGTTGCTTCCCTGCCAGCAAATTCTTGCCGTCAAACCACGTGAGAGCGTCGCTCCTCGAATATTTTATTTAGTTCATGAGAAAATGAAATACAAATTAAAATGGGAAATAAGAGGGGAAAGGGGGGGAAAAAGAAAGGCATTGACTTCCAATTCCTTTGGGTGCAGTAGAATAAAGTAATAACCTAGAGCCTGAGCAAAATCCAAGGCCATTTGAGAGCATCAAGACTGCAGCATTTTTCTCCTGTCGCTAGCAACAAAATAGAAGACAGGTGCTTCTTTGGCATTAGCAAAATAACAATAAAAGGATCTGAGAATTTTAAAATATTTTTTGTTTGACGCTAAATCTGTTTTCTCTTGGCTGAAAACTGCCGATTCAACATTTCAGCCATGAAATTGTCTCTCCATTCCAGAGTACATCCTCCCCCAGATGGGAGAAAGGAGAATGCTGAACCTGTTGAGCCGAATGTCTCCGATCCTGCAAATCTTAGCTCAGAGGCCCCAGACCCACAGGCCCTGCCCATTATAGAGAAATCGCAACAAAGCCAAGATACCATCCATGATGGTTATTCTGAAGTCTCTTTAGAAAATAACTGCAGTAAGTACGATATGGTAAATGAATAGGTGGGATACAGTAAATATTTTATTTATTTATTTATTTATTTATTTTGTCCAATACACAATGAGGGTTTTAATAGGTATATATGTATATACACATAGTAAAATACATGATGAAGGTTATAGAGGAGATACTCAGTAAAATATATCTAAGAAAGAATAGAAAAGAAGATATAGGAATAGAACATATCAATGAAAGAATAGAAGAGATATAGGAATAGAAGAAAGGTATAGGAGATATAGGAGAGCAATAGGACAGGGGATGGAAGGCACTCTAGTGCACTTGTACTTGCCCCTTACTGACCTCTTAGGAATCTGGATAGGATCATAAGCCCGAAAAAGTGGTCGAAAATGAGCAAGCAAAACTACTGTGGGACTTCCAACTTCAGACTGACCGAATTCTGAAGCATAACACACCAGACATTGTGATCGTGGAGAAAAAGAAAGTATGGATCATCGACATCGCAATCCCAGGAAACAGCAGAATTGAGGAGAAGCAGCTAGAGAAATTAGTGAAATACAAAGATCTAAAAATCGAGCTGCAACGACTTTGGCATAAGCCAGTGAAAGTGGTCCCAGTAGTACTTGGCACGCTGGGCGCAGTGCCAAAGGATCTCAGCGGACATTTGAAAACCATCGGAATTGACAAAATCTCCATCTGTCAATTGCAAAAGGCCACTTTACTGGGATCGGCAAATATAATTCGCCGCTACATCACGCAGTCTTAGGTGCTTGGGAAGCGCCTAGGAGGAATTTTGTTCCTGAAAAACAAGAAAGATACCCTAATTGTTTTACGTTCTGTTAAAAAATTCTGATCCCTAATGGTAAGACTGCAGAGGATTAATTAAAATATATATGCTTGGTTTTGCTTCATTATGGTGTTTGTGAAATTTCTAATACCAAGCAAGGCCTAATGTGCCAATAAATCACTTCCTGAGAAATGTCTTCAGCTGTTATTAGTGCTGACGATTGCCATTTGAAATATACTGAGATGAGGACTGTTTTTGTTCTGTGAGACATCTTTACCTTGAAACAACCTTTCTAATTAATTAAATGCAGTTGGAACATTGCATTCAGTTTTACCCATTGAAATCTGGTGAGGAGACATGCCATGCGAATTTAACTCGTTTTATTTCTTAATGCAGATGAAACGGTGCAAATTCAGAACAACGAGGACGTTCCGCAGATTTCCCCTAAATGGTATCAACCTTTGTTTTATGGGACTTATACGTGCCTTCGGTCTACCAGCATAATGTTTTTCTTGCTCTCTCCTTATTTATCCTGGAGTTCAAAGGGCTGCTTATAGGAGGCTCCTGGAAGATTTCCAACTGTGAAGTTTTAAAACTTCTCAGAGAAAGTCCAAAGTTAGGGTTGTTTGAGCAGTGGGTGGAAAGTATCTGATTTGACACGACTCTTAGGACAGCTGAAAAATGCTTCTTGAAGGGGTGAGGCAGCATCACAGCAAAATTATTTCAGAAAAGCAATGGAAACTGCAGTTTAATGTTTCCAAATGTAAAATAATGCACTTGGGGAAAAGGAATCCTCAATCTGAGTATTGCATTGGCAGTTCTGTGTTAGCAAAAACTTCAGAAGAGAAGGATTTAGGGGTAGTGATTTCTGACAGTCTCAAAATGGGTGAGCAGTGTGGTCGGGCAGTAGGAAAAGCAAGCAGGGTGCTTGGCTGCATAGCTATAGGTATAACAAGCAGGAAGAGGGAGATTGTGATCCCCTTATATAGAGCGCTGGTGAGACCACATTTGGAATACTGTGTTTGGTTCTGGAGACCTCACCTACAAAAAGATTTTGACAAAACTGAACAGGTCCAAAGAAGGGCTACAAGAATGCTGGAAGGTCTTAAGCACAAAACGTATCAGGAAAGACTTCATGAACTCCATCTGTATAGTCTGGAGGACAGAAGGAAAAGGGGGGACATGATCGAAACATTTAAATATGTTGAAGGGTTAAATAAGGTTCAGGAGGGAAGTGTTTTTAATAGGAAAGTGAACACAAGAACAAGGGGGCACAATCTGAGGTTAGTTGGGGGAAAGATTAGAAGTAACGTGAGAAAATATTATTTTACTGAAAGAGTAGTAGATCCTTGGAACAAACTTCCAGCAGACGTGGTTGGTAAATCCACAGTAACTGAATTTAAACATGCCTGGGATAAACATATATCCATTGTAAGATAAAATACAGGGAATAGTCTAAGGGCAGACTAGATGGACCATGAGGTCTTTTTCTGCCGTCAGACTTCTATGTTTCTATGTTTCTAAAGAAACTTATGGAAGAGTGAAATGCAAACAGGCAAAATCTTTCTGTCTCTCTCTCCCTCCTTTCTCCAAAAGTGATGACCTTTTTTCTTTTCTGCCTTTCATGCATTATGCATATTGCTTCTTCTTTTTACATATCCACCTGTGTATAATGAGTTAACAAAGCTGCATGGCTTTTTATTCAAATAATATTTATTTTTCTACATGGTTTTTGTTAATATTTTACTCTTCCAATTTCAATACATAATTATTTTTCCCTTAAATTTTTTTTGCCCTACTTGATGACACCATATCTTCTTTTGGGGTGTATTTATTTTTATTTTTATAATATAAGTTTGAACAGTTATATCTATCTATGCAAAATGCAATTACATATCTAACTGGTAGGATAAAGCAGTTCAACTGTTGGATTGGGGTCATGGCCAAGATCTCCGTCAACGAATAAAATATTCAACTTTACACTTGAATGATTTGCTTTGCTGATTCAGGGACGGGATGGGGCAGAATAGACAACCTTTATTTAGATGATTTCATAGAAGAGTAATGATGCTCATAAGCCAAGTTACCGGTATTTCATGAGTACTGCATCTAACTTCGTATATGAGCAACATTCATATTTGAAAACTCTACTTTAACCCACTGTTTTAACGTTTCAGCTTCCATCCCGCAGTAAAATGGTTTGACAAGCAGGATGCTGTTGTTGTGAAGATAAAATTACAAAACATTAGCAATTACGACTGCAGGATCTTTGAACAGAGGATCACTTTCAGGTAGAATGATTTGTATAGACAAAATATTTTTGACGCACGGATTTATTGCTTTCTGTCAAACACCTGGGTTAACATTTGTGCAGCGCTTCGGCAAATGGCAAATTTTACTTGGCCGATATGGAGCTGCAGGGAAGCATCCTCAGAGAAGAATCAACTTGCGTACTGAAGGGCAACGAACCCACCATTCTCCTTGTAAAAGTGAAGAAGGAACCTTGGTGCAACTTGCTAAAAGAGAAAGTGAGTTGTAAATAGTTTTTGTTTTTTTAGAAGTTCCTAAAGCATTTGCCTGATATAATGAGGCATTTAAAATATTTGTCAACAGAACCATCATGTATCTTTTGACTACGATTTCTTGGATGATAATGAGAAAAGAAGCCCATTCGGTGGAGGTAAGCAGTTCACTAGTTTATGTCCAGTATCTTCAAGTCTAGAGGGATGGGAAGTGCTGGGGAAGACATTTATCTGCATTCATTTTCCGCAATGGAGATGGAAATATAGGAAGAAACAATTGAGTCCAAAATTTCTGTTGCTAAGCAAGACTGTTGTTAAGTGAATTGTGCTCCATTTGTTAAGTGAATCATACGGTGGTTGAGTGAATCTATATTCCCTCATTGATTTTGCCTGTTGGGAGCCCGCTGGGAAGTTACCCATGGTGATGATATGATTCGGGATACTGCAGTTGTCATAAGTACGTGTCAGTTACCAGTTACGTCTCTACGTGGGGCTACCTTTGAAAAGTGTTCGGAAACTTCAGGTCGTGCAGAATGCAGCTGCGAGAGCAATCATGGGCTTCCCAAGGTATGCCCATGTTACACCAACACTCTGCAGTCTGCATTGGTTGCCGATCAATTTCCGGTCACAATTCAAAGTGTTGGTTATGACCTATAAAGCCCTTCATGGCATCGGACCAGAATATCTCCGGGACTGCCTTCTGCCACATGAATCCCAGCGACCGGTTAGGTCCCACAGAGTTGGCCTTCTCCGGGTCCCGTCGACTAAACAATGTCGTTTGGCGGGGCCCAGGAGAAGAGCCTTCTCTGTGGCGGCCCCGACCCTCTGGAACCAGCTCCCCCCAGATATCAGAGTTGCCTCCACCCTCCTTGCCTTTCACAAGCTCCTTAAAACCCACCTGTTGTCAGGCATGGGGGAATTGAAATTTTCCCTTCCCCCTAGGCTTATAGAATTTATACATGGTATGCTTGTATGTATGATTGGTTCTTTAAATTGGGGTTTTTTAGATTATTTTTAATATTAGATTTGTTTACATTGTCTTTTTTATTGTTGTTAGCCGCCCCCTGTCTTCGGAGAGGGGCGGCATACAAATCTAATAAATACGAATACAAAGCACCCAAATTTTGATCACATGTCTACAGGGATGCCGTAAATATCATAAATATGAAAACACGCCATAAGGGGGGTGGGGGGGTTTAGTGCCGATGTAGGCTTGAACGATCACTAACCAAAAGGTTGTAAGTTGAGAACGGCCTGTGATTACCATATTTTTCAGAGTATAAGACATACCTTTTTCCTACTTAAAAGAGGCTGAAAATTTGGGTTACTCTGTATACTCTAGCTTTTTCAAAGTTTTTTTCCCCCCAGCCTTAACAAGGTGTTAACAATATTCCCGGGCTTGCAGGCTTTTTCATTTCTACTTGCTCCGAATAAGGTTTTTTTCCACCCCTAAATCTTTGCAGGCTTTTTTTCATTGCTACTCCCTCCAAATAAAGATTTTTTAAAGCCCTAAGCAGGGGATAAAATAATGTAGTGAAGCTGACCAGACTAAGGACACTAGCCAGATGAACACCTGGTAGGCAGAATCCCCCCTCCCCTATTTTCCTCCCCAAAAACTAAGGTAGATAGTCCTAAGGTGGATGGATTGTTTCCGTGAGGCTGTGCATGTTGCTCATAGAACTTAATCAAGCACATGCCTGCAGAGTACTTATGCTGGGATCTGTTTGCAGAATACACTGTATTTCATGCTAAAGTTGAAAGCTGACTTATAAATGTATTCTTTAAAAGTCTGTATTCATGCATTTGTATAACAACAATGTGATTTTCTCTATCAGAATCGAGTCCTAAGAAAGTGTATCAGATTCCAATAGGGGTGTGTGAAGAAGAAGAGTACGACGATGAATCTTCAAAAGATAGTGATTCCGACAGTGATTCATCCTCTTGTTAATTATATCTTAGGCTTTAGTCTTTGATCTCCTACAAAATTAAAGTATCTAAAATAAATAGAAAGTGCATCGGATACCTTTTTCCTAGTGGTAAAGCCCCAGCTTTTTATTTAAAATGTTAAAACAGGACTTCAATTATAAGCATGGTTGTTGCAAATGAATCTTAAATTTGAGTGAAATTTAATTTGATATACAAGTTGAAAACATGAAATTTAAGAATTAGACCAGGTCAGCTACAATATTGAAAATTGCTTTTAAAGAAAGCAGATTTTTTAAAAATCTTGCTTTAAAAAAAAGACAATATAAATCTTAGATTTTTTAGTAATGCTACCATGTTTCCCCGAAAATAAGACTCTTATATTTTTTTTGAACCTTCATATAAGTGTTTGGCCTTATTGTCATGCACTCAAAAGCCTGATCAGGCTTATCAAAGGATGTCTTATTTTGGGGGAAACAGGGTATGTGGTGCTCACAGAATAGGCTGACCATTTGCTGTAACTCTGTCTTTAAGGAACTTAAAATGGATAATGTTAATTCACTCTAATTGCTATGATGAGATAATTCTTTGTGAGAGGTAAAGCAGTAATATAACATTACAAAACAATAACTTTTGGTTCTTTTTTCACAATGTTAAGTTTTGTATGTTTCAGAAAATGTTCAAATACCTGGTTTTGCTTTCAGGTGTACAGTTTTGTTGTGGTATTGTAATATATCAGCTGTGTCAACTAAAGCATCACATATTTCTTCATCAAACGAAGAAAATAAAGCATATCACAGAATTTCTTGAAATGTTAACATGGAAAATCTGAAAACAGAAAACCTGTAATTATAGATGCAACTTATACAGAATAGTAACTTGCAAAATGTTATTGATGTAGAGGGCTGTAATATATGTTTGTGGATTTAGGTCAAACGTTTGTATTGTAGTCAAGAATTCTTAATATACCCCACATTCACTAGAAGTGTGTTTCTCAACTTCGGCGAATTTAAGATGTGTGGACTTCAACATAACAGTAAAAAGCCATCTCCATACCATCTCCAACTATGGTATGGCCCTGAGTTCTCCCATACTTGGTATTTCCTAAAAAGAAAATAGAATAGAATAGAATAGAATTTTATTGGCCAAGTGTGATTGGACACACAAGGAATTTGTCTTGGTGCATATGCTCTCAACGTACATAAAATAAAATATACATTTGTCAAGAATCATGTGGTACAACACTTAATGATTGTCATAGGGGTCAAATAAGCAATGAAGAAGCAATATTAATAAAAATCTTAGGATATACGCAACAAGTTACAGTCATACAGTCAACATGGGAGGAAATGGGTGATAGGAATGATGAGAAAAACTAGTAGAATAGAAGTGCAGATTTAGTAGAAAGTCTGACAGTGTTGAGGGAATTATTTGTTTAGTAGAGTGATGGCGTTCGGGGAAAAAACTGTTCTTGTGTCTAGTTGTCTTGCTCTGTAGCGACGTTTTGAGGGTAGGAGTTGAAACAATTTGTGTCCAGGATGTGAGGGGTCAGTAAATATTTTACCCGCCCTATTTTTGACTCGTGCAGTATACAGGTCCTCAATGGAAGGCAGGTTGGCAGCCATTGTTTTTTCTGCAATTCTGATTATCCTCTGAAGTCTGTGTCGGTCCTGATACCGTTCCTACATGTTTTGGGAGTGACATCCTTAACAGATTTTCAAAATTGCAGCAATAAATCTCACCAGTCTCTTTAAAATGCTACAAACATCCTTTGTTATCTTCCAGTTGTTTCCTTGGTAATTTAAGATTTGGGGATGCGATGTGGTTGTCCTCCTCATTTCTTAAACATCCAAAAGTCCAGAAGATGACACACTACATCAACCTCATTGTGGCACAGGCGGAGTAACAGTCGGACACAGAAGGTTTGGGTATAATGGGGTCACTTTATTAAACCAAATATCGATTAATTAATTAAACAATTAAATCACGTGACCTGCAGGGGTGCATAAATCAAATGGGGGCGGAGTCAAATGTCACCAACCTCATCTGAGCAACTCTCGGGCGAAAGCTCGTTGCCTGGGCGTAGGGGATTGGTAAACTTACACCTGCCCCCTGCCCCGTGCAACGCCCCCATGGCGTGTGGGATGGCTCGCCCCTGGTCTCTGGTAAGCCCCAGCCAGCGAGCCCCAGGAGCGACCCCCTCCCCGCACCCAAGCCGGTCGACCCTGTAATACGAGAAGGAGATCGCCCCTCACCTCACTAGAGGTGCCCCTAAAGGAGATCACACAGTTGCTGCTTACGCTCATTTCCACCCCCTATCGGCCTCCCCCCCCAGTGACCTGGGGGGGTAACTAGTTGGTGAGTACACCCCCTAACCACACTCCCATGCACAGAGGAGTAGGCGAAAAAACAGTCACAGCTAAGCCAATCTACTGTGACTGCCAAAAATTCCTACTCGGCCCCCTAAGGGGCGCCCCATCATATGCACCCTGTAACAGGGAGGGTGGGCGGGTGTCTCCGATCTTCAGTACAAAGAGGAGCGGCACCACGAGGCAGCCCCTTATATAGGGGTGCCTCCCTCGACCAATCGGTGCCTCGCGCACCGCTCTGACATCACTGCGGCCCCCGGTGCTGACGTGGGGCCACAGGCTCCGCCCACAATGGCGGCCTCCTTCCCCCACCCATGCCGCAAACACCGCCAGCTTGGTAAGTCGCCGACGGCCCTTGCGGCGCAGGCGGAGTAACAGTCGGACACAGAAGGTTTGGGTATAATGGGGTCACTTTATTAAACCAAATATTGATTAATTAATTAAACAATTAAATCACGTGACCTGCAGGGGTGCATAAATCAAATGGGGGCGGAGTCAAATGTCACCCACCTCATCTGAGCAACTCTCGGGCGAAAGCTCCTTGCCTGGGCGTAGGGGATTGGTAAACTTACACCTGCCCCGTGCCATGCCCCCATGGTGTGTGGGATGGCTTGCCCCTGGTCTCTGGTAAGCCCCAGCCAGCAAGCCCCAGGAGCGACCCCCTCCCCGCACCCAAGCCGGTCGAGCCCTGTAATACGAGAAGGAGATCGCCCCTCACCTCACTAGAGGTGCCCCTAAAGGAGATCATACAGTTGCTGCTTACGACAATTTCCGCCCCCTATCGGCCACAGCAGGGGGTAAAATTATAAATTTATTCCCCCTGCTCCCCCCTCTGCACATAAATGTGCAGGCACCTCTGCAGGTCTGCTATAAATTTGTCATTCCCCTCATCCGTCAAGTGTACCCCGTCCCCTCTATAAAATGTTAACTGGGATGCTCTAATATCAGGGTGATCTATCACTCCGCCCCCCGCCTGAAGCACCCACTTCTTCACTGCTCTGTTGACTCTCTTCCTGGCCCTATCCACTGCCTTTGGGTCTTTGGCTTGCCTCCAGCACCTCTGTGGTAATATATTGGACCACAACACACGTGTGTCCGGCCACCTTTCCCAAATCACCTGCAAGCCGTCCCAAATTTGCCACAGCAAGTCAACACCCGTCATTGTCCCCAGGTCGTTCCCTCCCACATGTAAGACCAACCATCCCGGCACTCCTTGCACTTTCCCACTGTTAAATAACGGGGAGCAACTCAAACCACCGTAGTCCCCTACGGCCCAACCACTGGACCTTCACTCTCAACTTCGGCAAATTTAAGATGTGTGGACTTCAACTCTCAAAATTCCTCAGCCAGGAAAATAATCAAGGTTGAGAAATGGTGTCAGAATATACAAGCCAGTTCTCTGAAAACCTATAGTTATTGTACAATTTAATTGTTCTAGTTTTATAGCTGTGCAAAGTTTAGCAAAACAACAGTACAGGAAACTGCAGTTTAATGTTTCCAAATGTAAAATAATGCACTTCGGGAAAAGGAATCCTCAATCTGAGTATTGTATTGGCAGTTCTGTGTTAGCACATACTTCAAAAGAAAAGGATTTAGGGGTAGTGATTTCTGACAGTCTCAAAATGGGTGAACAGTGCAGTCAGGCGGTAGGGAAAGCAAGTAGGATGCTTGGCTGCATAGCTAGAAATGGTGTCAGAATATACAAGCCAGTTCTCTGAAAACCTATAGTTATTGTACAATTTAATTGTTCTAGTTTTATAGCTGTGCAAAGTTTAGCAAAACAACAAACAGGAAACTGCAGTTTAATGTTTCCAAATGTAAAATAATGCACTTGGGGAAAAGGAATCCTCAATCTGAGTATTGTATTGGCAGTTCTGTGTTAGCACATACAGTGATCCCCCGGTTATTGCGTTCCCGACCATTGCGAACAGGCTAATTTGCGATTTTTCAACCCGGAAGTCAAAACACCATCTGCGCATGCGTACCCTTTTTTCTATGGGCACGCATGCGTAGATGGCGCCGGGCAGATCAGCTGCTGGGCGGCTTCCCTGGGTCTTCAAAGGCTTCTCCGCTGACTCCTGGCGAACTTCCCCGCTTTA
The DNA here is from genome assembly GCF_031021105.1 of Erythrolamprus reginae. Classification (NCBI taxonomy): domain Eukaryota; kingdom Metazoa; phylum Chordata; class Lepidosauria; order Squamata; family Dipsadidae; genus Erythrolamprus; species Erythrolamprus reginae. The sequence goes on from NC_091958.1 coordinate 12,608,738, forward strand.
GGAGTCAGCGGAGAAGCCGCGCGCCTGTTTTAAAAGATCGGAGCCGGCCTGGGGGGGCTTTCCAGCAACCCCCGAGCCCCCAACCCGGGCTCGGGGGTTGCTGGAAAGCCCCCCCAGGCCGGCTCCGATCTTTTAAAACAGGCGCGCGGCTTCTCCGCTGACTCCTAAAGCGGGGAAGTTCGCCAGGAATCAGCGGAGAAGCGGCGCGCCTGTTTTAAAACGATCAGAGCCGGCCTGGGGGATTGGAGTCGGCCTGGGGGGATCGGAGCCGGCCTGGGGGGGCTTTCCCTTTCAGGGCAGGCGAGTGGCGGGCGCGGCAGCAGCGAGGAGTTTGCGTGGGCGGCGGGGAAACCCCAATCTTCGGCTCCTCGCTGCTGCGGCGGAAGTAAAAACACCATCTGCACAGAATATGAAATAGTGATCCCCCTTATGTATGTTTTTGAGGTGTCCCATAAGTTTTGTGTGGAGGTGTCTTCATTCCAGTTGTCCTTAAGGAAAAAAGTTAGTTCCTTTTTTACCCGATCAGTGTAATCTTTTTCTATGAGTAATAGCTGATTAAGGGACCATTTTAAAAAGTCTTTTTTAGGTTCTCTTATCTTAATTATAATTGGGTGGTGGTCCGCCCATATGTTGGGTCCGATTTCCACTTGCTGTATACACTTATCCATATCTAGATCTCCCCAAGCCATGTCCATCCTCGACCAGGATTGTTGTGGGGTTGTTGTGGGGGTTGAGAAAAAGGTATATTCCATGTTCCCTTGATGTCTTTCTCTCCATAAGTCTACCAAATTGAACTCTCTTACCATTTCAAAGAACGTATTAGGTAAAATTTTCCTATCCTGGACTTTTCTCTTTACAGTTTTATAATCCTTTTGTGAGTTATGAATTGCATTAAAGTCTCCCATCAAACAAATATTATTTCCTTGTAGTTGTGTTATTTGATCATTTATTTTTTGATAGAATTCTGATTGGTTTGTATTTGGGGCATATATCACCATCAAGACTGCAGATTTTTGTCCAATTTTAATTTTCAGATTAAGAATTCTTCCATTTGGGTCTGCGTAAACTAGTTCTGCTTGTAGTCTTTCTCTTACATAAATAGCTATTCCTCTTTTTTTTTGTATCAGCTAATGCCGTAAACAATTTTCCTAGTTTTTTATTTTGCAGTAGATTCTGGTCTTGTGATCTAATGTGTGTTTCTTGCAGACAGATTATGTCTGCTTCTTTTTGGAGTTTGATCATCGTTTGTTTTCTTTTAATGTTTGAATTTAACCCATTTATATTGACTGAAAATATTTTGAGAAATTTCATTTTTTTTATTTATTTAGTTTATTTAAATGTGTTTCTTTTCTTTTCTTAGTTTGTTTATCTCTTTTCACTCTTTAAAACTATTTGTTTAGTTCTGTATTTATTTATTCGTTGAAGTTCCCTTTCTTTGTTTATTTGTTTGTTGGTGTTGAGGTATTTTCTTTCTATTGCTTTTTCGCTGTCGCCCTAGTTATCACTCTGTTTTCTTCTCTTAGGCTAAGTTCTTTCTCTCTTTCTAAGCTTCGTTACCTTTGTTCGCTATTTTCCAATCTGGTCTGAGAGCCTTCTTCAAAACCGGATGCACTTTCTCCTTCCAGGTGCTTGGAGATGAAATTATCAGCTTTTTCGAATGAGTCAATTTTAAATTTTTTGCCTTTCCAGGTTATCTATCAATAGTCCCTCTGGAATAAGCCATCTGTACGGTATTTCTTTCCTCATCAGTTTGGCTGTCAGAAAGTGAAATTCTCTACGCCTCTCTCTTATTCTCTTCGATATCTGTTTTAAAATAGTTATCTCTCTATCGTTGCACAGTATTTGTTCGTTTCTGGTGCTTCTATAAATTGCATCTCTTGCTGTTTTTTTTGTAAAACGAATATGTACTTCCCTTGGTACCTTATTTTTTTTGGCGTAGTTGGTTTGAATTCTAAAGACCTCGTCAATGTGATTCCTCACTTCGTCCTCGTCTATTTGTAGGTTGTCAGTTAATATCCTCACCATTTTGGTAGTTAGGTCTTCATCCGCCTGTTCAGGTACATTTTGGAAGCGTAGATAGCATAGTTCCCTCTAAGCTGAGCAGTGAGCAATCGCTCACTTAAAAATCATCATCAACTCAGAGTTTTCCAAACCTGCCCAGAAGCCAAAACACTGGTAGATAGTAAGAAGATTTTCCCATCTCCAATACCGCGATGGCCCCTTCCAGCTCCTTGTTTTCTGCCTTCAGTCGTCCCTAAGCAAGAACAATGTTATTATCCGTTTTAGTTATTTTGGCTTCCGTGTTATTAATTCTAAGTTCGTGATTATTGACCACATCTTGAACCGATTCCATTTTCGCTTCTAGGCCTTCTATCTTCTCTGCCATCTTTTCAAAAATTTTATTGGTTTCTTCTTGGTTTTTCGCCATTGTTTCCTGAGTTGTAATAGATGATTCTTGGCTTCTCGCCATAAACTCTTGAATAAGATCCAGTGAAGCCTGAATTGATTGTAGGGTCGGTAGTTGGTTCTGCTTCTCTGTAGAGGTCATCTCCATCGCTTGCTTCAAATTAGAGATATTTGGACTTCCTGCGGTAGTTATTTTTTAAGATGTTTTAGTGAAGGTTGTTGACATATTTGAAAGGGGTTCTCTGTGTGTTGTCTTTGTTTAATACTGTGAAGTTCACTTCTTCTGATGGGATTTTCCTTCTAAAACTGGTATGTTTCTTGTACAATCTTTCTAAATTTGCTTAGTTGTAGGTATAATTGACTCGTATCGACTATATAAGATTATAAATTTGCACCGTTCCTCGGTTTGCTCTCAGACCATTCTCCCTATTTCTCCTTTTTATTTCATCAGAAATATGTCTATCACAATGTATTTCAAAATCACTAAAAATTGCTAATCACTAAAATACCCTATTACTGATAAGCTTTACTTAGTAAATAATTTATATTATCGCTGTTAATTCAATTCATTCAATGAGTCACCGTCTAGTCTTAGGTGAACCACTATTCAAAGTTAGTTTTATGTTATCAATTCACCACGTGATCAAGAATATCCAATAAATAAATCAATTAAATAAATCAATTAGACAGTATCAAGCTCATATAAGTTGTATAGGTTAATAGATCAAATCATCAGTTTCTGATTGTTTTAAAGATGACGATAAAGGAGAGAGACACACCACGGTAGAAGAAAAAAAACAACAAATTGCCATTAACTACTTTAAAGATTTATATAAAAAAGATATAAAATCACTAGAGGAACAGAAGGCATACATAAAGAAATCTGAACCGGGAGAATTGACTGATAGTGAACGAGAAAGGTTAAACAAAGAAATTACGATGACAGAACTGGAGGAAACAATAAAAAATTTGAAAAACAATAAATCCCCAGGTCCCGATGGCATTCCCTGTCAATTCTATAAAGAATTCTCCAAGGACCTAGGAGATATTTTATTAACACTATACAATGAAGTGTTAGAAAAAGGTTCAATACCAAATTCCTGGACGGAGGCAATCATGAGTCTAATACCTAAAAACGAATCAGAGAAACATAAAACCCAAAATTATAGACCTATATCCCTGTTGAATGTGGACTATAAAATTTTTATGAGTATCATGGCAAGTAGATTAAAAGTAATTCTAAATGATTGGATACACCCTGACCAAAACGGTTTCTTACCTGGCAGATACATCAGAAATAACACAAGGATAATATTGGACGTCTTAGAATTTTATGATAATCACTCAGATAAACAATTGGCTCTTATTTTTTTAGACGCCCAAAAAGCATTTGACAATCTAAATTGGGGATTTATGACGGAATTAACAAAACAAATGAAATTTGGCGCCAAATTTATTACCAGGATCGAGACAATCTACCAGAAACAATATACAAGAATTGCAATCAACGGGGATATAACTGACAAATTTCTAATTCAAAAAAGAGTTTGCCAAGGCTGCCCACTATCCCCTTTACTGTACATTCTAGCCACAGAAACTACGTTAAGGCAGATCAGAGCCAACACAAAAATAAGAGGGCTGAAAATAAAAGGTCAGGAGTTTAAGCTACAAGCATATGCAGACGACTTAGTCTTCATTTTAGAAAACCTGTTAGACTCAGGGAAACACATAATGGAGGAAGTGGAGGATTTTGGCAAAGTAGCAGGTCTAAAAATAAATATTCAAAAAACTAAAATTATAACGAAAAATATAAATAAAGAACAAGAAAAAACCCTGGAAGAAATTTTGAAAATTAAGATTGTAAAAACAGTGAAATACCTAGGGATCTCACTAACAAAAAAATGTAGTACTATTAAAGATAATAATTACGATAAATTACTGAAAACAACGGAAAAACAATTAAATGACTGGAACAAACTGCAAATTTCATTATTGGGTAGAATAGCGACAATTAAAATGTCAATTTTGCCGAAATTCCTATACTTTTTCCAAACCATCCCGACAAAATTAGACAACCATTTTTTTTAACAAACTAAACAAAATCATATCTAAATTTATATGGAATAACAAAAGGCCCAGAATAAGATTGAAATGGTTACAGGATCCTGCAAATTTTAGCTCAGTGGCCCCAGACCAACAGGCCCTGCCCATTATAGAGAAATCGCAACAAAGTCAAGATACCATCCATGATGGTTATTCTGAAGTCTCTTTAGAAAATCACTGTAGTAAGTATGATATGGTAAATGAAGAGGTGGGATATAGTAAATGCTGTGGTTAGCTCTGGCCCAGCTCCTGCCCCAAGGAAGTTTTCTTTGTAGGATTCGGTTTCGTGAATGACCCCACACGTCTGGGTTGCCCTAAGTCCCTCTGAAGACCCTGTTCCCCTCAGGGACTTTGCAGCATCTGCAGGTGGTGGAGAATGCGGGCAGATTGCTTGGCAAAATCTCTCCTGTTGCAGAAGGAAAAATTGGATCGGTTTTTCATTCAGTAAGTTCTTCTGGCGGAACGACTTCCAGCAGCATCTGAAGATGCATGGTGATGGGTTCTGAAATACAAAGATTATCAGAGTTACAAATAGTCATTAACTTTAATATTTTCCTTTTTCTGGAGAAGTATCTTATCGGGGTTGACTACATCAGTCTGGTTGTGACCAAGCTAACAAGATCCATTTAGACACCTCATCACAAATCCTTGTGTTCTCGGCATTCTACATTAACAGTACATTGCTGTCTCTATGAAGTTAGTGGGTAAATGCTCAGCTCAACTGAAATAATCTTAAACTAAAACTCTGTAATTTTCTTCCCAACTTCACCATCCTCTGGTTCCAGAATCACTGACCACCACCCCATAAAATTACCCCATTTAGTAGAGAAGCAGTTTGTTCCACTGAAATTCAGTTCCATTGCATGGTTTTTAATTCGGCAAAGCCTTTAAAAAAAAAAAGTTAAGTCCCAACTTAAGCCGTTTTAAAGGAATGAGATTACAAATCATCACTTCTTTTTTTAAAAAAATATTTTTTTCATTGAGAATTTTAAAAAAACGTATACAATATCAAAATTGCACTACATAAATAACAGAACTACATAAACAAAAAAAGGAAAAGGAAAAAAATTTAAACTTTAAACTTCTATTCTTTTCATTTCATAGAATATTTCTCTCATAACTATCTTACTTTTGAGTTATTCCATATTTTATGCAGTTATTCGCATTGTTTAACATGTTATCATAATTGGTGTATAATAATTATAATTAGTTATGATTAATACTAAAATTATTAAGGTTAAATTTCAAGAGCACAATTCCTGATCTTTGATACATGCGAAGGAATACTTTAGGACAGTGTTTCCCAAACTTGGCAACTTGAAGATATCTGGACTTCAACTCCCAGAATTCTGGGAGTTGAAGTCCAAATATCTTCAAGTTGCCAAGGTTGGGAAACAGTGCTTTAGGAGGCTCTTATCAAAAAGACAACAAATTGGATTTTATCCTATCACAGTTGTGGCTAACCTTTTTCTCGTGTGCCAAAAGCATGCGCGTATGCTGACATCCATAATGCAATGCACCCCTCGTGCATGCAAACATGACCCTCCCCGCCCCCTGTGCATGCACAGGCAACCCCACAAACTCCCCCTGCCTACCCCCCCATTTGCATGTACGTGTGACAGCCCCTCAATCCCCTATTTTGGGCCTAGCAGGCCTCCCTGCAGCCTCCTGGGACCAAAAATTGTGTCCCTCACATAAACCCTGGACTACCCCCGCCCCCGCGACCCCCATCATGCATGTGACCCCTAAACGTGTCACTTGCATGATCTCTGCACCCCTGATCATTCCAACAATCAGCGGGTGGCGACCACACATGTGTGGTGGAGCTGCGCTGGGTGACGGGTTTGCGTGCCCGCAGAGAGGGTTCTACGGGTCAGCGGTGGCACGCGTGCCATCGGTTCACCCTGACCATTCTATCACATATCCAACTTTGCAAATTTGATTGACGGAGGCAAACGTTTGTAAGCAGATGCCCACAAGTGCCACCAGTTTAAAAATAAGGAGTCTTCAGAAATATTCTGAAGGAAGAAGTCAGAATCTCAAGTAAATTTTCCTGTTCTAAGAAAGAGATTATAAAACTTATGAATTAAGATTTGTACGATTTTTTTTAAGGCTTTGGTGTTAGTATCCATAAAGGATATATTGATAAAGGAGAATATTTAGAGAATATTTGAAATGAAGAGTCTTTAGTGCTGTCAGTTTGGTTGCTGCTTTTTTTTTACAAATGTTTTGTTATCCACACTAGGCAACATCAGTGCAAAAATGACGTTTTAGGAGAAAAAAATGAGCTGGCAATTGGATGCAAAATCCACCTTTATTTGGATTTCAGAACTTAGCAGACTTGCTAATGATTCTCCATTTGCAATAAAGTTTAGTGGTTATTTATAAAACCTCCATTCTTGGGTAGTTCCAAAACTGATTTAACATTCATTGCTTTATTGATGGTCGCTTTGCTCAATTCCATTCATCCCTATCGCCTCTTTTAATGAATATTTTAAGGACTGCATTTGTTCTATTGCTTCCTTGGGAAAAGGAAAATGGGCTATACTTTCCTTTTTTTTAAAAAAAAGGAATTAATTTAATTTTAATTTAATGTATATTATGTATAGGCTGCCCAACCCCTTCTGGACTCTGAGTGGCGAAGTCTGTCCCCTTTTTTAGGTGGAAGCCATCCATGTAAAACTTACCTGAGATTTTTTGAGCCCAGGCAAACTTATAGTGGACGAAAAGAACGTAAAAGATAAGTCCACTGAAAATAAATAGGACACAGTACAGATAGGCAAACTCAGGCGCACTGATAATAGGTGCCAAAACCAGAATGATGGCTACTAGCACCACAATAATAGGGATGATCACATATATCTGTAGGAGAGAGCAAAAATGATGTTAGGTAATTGGATGTAACTGGCAGAGATAAATAACCCTCTCATTTCTGGCTGAAGATACCAAAGATGGTCTCTTTATATCAGAGGTCTTCAAACTTGACAACTTGAAGACTTGTGGACTTCAATTCCGGGAGCTGAAGTCCACAAGTCTTAAAGTTGCTAAATTTGGGGACCCCCCCTTTGCCTTGTGGGGCTTTGGAAAATAGGTTGACCCTTCACTTCTTTGTGCCGGCCCCTCGAATATTGGAACCGCAAAATATCAAAAGCACAAGCACCGAATGCTTTGTGAAGCCACAGTCCGTTCCAGAAAACTGGAAAATGCCTGCGTGATTTTCTCAGCCCTCGGCTGTTAAACTACGATCCTGAGCTATGGTGATGCAATGGTTAGAGTGCAGTACTGCAGGCCACTTCTGTTGACTGCTGGCTGCCTGCAATTTGGCAGTTCAAATGTCACCAGGCTCAAGGTTGACTCAGCCTTCCATCCTTCCAAGGTGGGTAAAATGAGGACCCAGATTGTTGGAGGGCGGGGAGGAGATGTTGACTCTGTAAACTGCTTAGAGAGGGCTGTATAAACACAGTGAAGCGGTATATAAGCCTTATTGCTATCGCCATCCGCCAGACATTATTGAATGACAGCTTCCAGCATCCCTTCCTGTTGGCTGAGGCTGTAAGGGAATTGTAACTCAAGAAACATAGAAGTCTGATGGCAGAAAAAGACCTCATGGTCCATCTAGTCTGCCCTTATACTATTTTCTGTATTTTATCTTAGGATGGATATATGTTTATCCCAGGCATGTTTAAATTCAGTTACTGTGGATTTATCTACCATGTCTGCTGAAAGTTTGTTCCAAGGATCTACTACTCTTTCAGTAAAATAATATTTTCTCATGTTGCTTTTGATCTTTCCCCCAACTAACTTCAGATAGTGTCCCCTTGTTCTTGTGTTCACTTTCCTATTAAAAACACTTCCCTCCTGGACCTTATTTAACCCTTTAATATATTTAAATGTTTCGATCATGTCCCCCCTTTTTCTTCTGTCCTCCAGACTATACAGATTGAGTTCATGAAGTCTTTCCTGATACATTTTATGCTTAAGACCTTCCACCATTCTTGTAGCCCGTCTTTGGACCCGTTCAATTTTATTTATTCATTTATTATTTAGATTTGTATGCCGCCCCTCTCTGCAGACTCGGGGCGGCTCACAACAAGATACAGCGAATCATAACAAATCCAAATAGATTTAAAATATTTTAAAAGATTTAAAAAGAACCCCATTTACTAACAAACACACACACAAAATTTTGTCAATATCTTTTTGTAGGTGAGGTCTCCAGAACTGAACACAGTATTCCAAATGTGGTCTCACCAGCATTCTATATAGCGGGATCATAATCTCCCTCTTCCTGCTTGTTATACCTCTAGCTATGGTATTTAGGAGTCAAATTTCCCACCTCTTGCTTGCAAGAGGCAAGGAGGCAAGAAACGGTTGCCCAATGAAAGAAACGCTTCTTCAATTTTAGGAGGACATTTTTTGGGGGTTGATACTTACTTTGATAGGCCTTTTCAGATCTTTTCTTGTATAGCGCATAATAATAAGTCCCAAGACAGTTAAGCCATAGAAGAGCCAGACTGCAAAGCTGAAGTAGTTAATGAGGGTGTTAATGTCTCCGGGGATGATATAAAAAAATGATACTGTACCCTATAAAACGGAAGAAAACAGAAAGGTGTGTTAAATGCAGTCTTCATGAGATATACACTGCTCAAAAAAAATAAAGGGAACACTCAAATAACGCATCCTTGATCTGAATGAATAAAATATTCTCATTGAATACTTTGTTCTGTACAAAGTTGAATGTGCTGACAACATGTGAAATTTGTTGTCAATCAGTGTTGCTTCCTAAATGGACAGTTTGATTTCACAGAAGTTTGATTTACTTGGAATTATATTGTGTTGTTCAAGTGTTCCCTTTATTTTTTTTGAGCAGTATACTTGAGATATTATACTTGTGATATTGAGATATTATAAAGCCCTACATGGCATCAGGTCAGATTACTTACAGGACCATCTTCAGCCTCATGTATCCCAACGGCTGGTCAGGTCCCACAGAGTCGGCCTTCTCCAGATCCCGTCAGCCAAGCAATGTCACGTGGCGGGGCCTAGGGGAAGAGCCTTCTCTGTGGTGGCCCCAGCCCTTTGGCACCAACTCGCTCCAGAGATTCGTACTGCCTACACCCGATTGACTTTTCGCAGGGGTTTAAAAACTCACCTTTGCCGGCAGGCTTGGGGCCACTGAATTTTAACATCCAGCCTCGACTGACAATTTAATGCATAATGTATGACAAGATAGGATGAACGTGGATGCCATTAGGGCAGTGATGGTGAACTGTTTTTTTCTCAGGTGCCGAAAGTGTGTACATGTGCACTATTGTGCATGCGCAAATGCCCACACCCATAATTCAACGCCTGGGAAGGGCAAAAATTGACTCCCCTGCCTCCCGAGGCCCTCTGGAGATCAGAAATGGCTTGTTTCCCAACTTCTGGTGGGCCCGCTAGGCCTGTTTTTCACCCGCATCAGGTTCCAGAGGCTTCCCTGGTGCTTGAGGAGGGCAAAAACACCCTCCCCCATCTCCCCAGAGGCTGAACTAGGGCAACAGCTTGCGTGCCAGCAGATATGAGTCTGGTGGCACACGTGCCATAGTTCGCCATCACTGTATTTGGGTTTTAGAGCATATTTTTAATATCAGATTTCTTATGTGTTTTTGTATTTTCCTCTGTTGTGAGCCGCCCTGAGTCTGCAGAGAAAGGCAGCATAGAAACCTAATAAACAAACAAATGAATAAATACTTACATAAAATATAATAGCAGGTGCCGGCGTCAAACGTTTAACACTGATGTAGGACAAAACCTTTAACATGTGCCCTTCACGTCCTGCTACGTAAGCCAGCCTAGAAAAGCAAAGTGTGATATTATCTAGTTTGGTAATGAAATCTCTGCAAGAGAAAAAACCAAGTTCACACACCGGCAGTCCTCGAGTTATGATCACAATGGAGCCCCAAATTCATGTTGCTAAGTGAAACATTTGTGAAGGGGGTTTGTCCCATTTTAAAAACTTAAAGCAGTCACCAAATGAGCCAGTGTAAGTTGAAGACTCTAATTTTTGGACAGAAAGCTATTCTTGTGGCATCAAAGATCAATCTGTTATAATGTCAACAGTTTTGAGAAGAAGAGGAAGAAGAAGAGGAGGAAGAGGAAGAAGGAAGAGGAGAAGAAGGAGGAGAAAAAAAAGAGGAGGAGGAAGAGGAAGAAGAGGAGGAGGAGAGGGAGGAGAAGAAAGAAGAAAGCTTTGGGTCAGTGTTGCTTGACACAGAAAGGTAAGAAATGCTTCGCAAGCTGAACAAAATGTTCTCTCCTATTGATGATCAGAAAGAACAAAAAAAAGTCAATGCAGCAAAAACACAAGGTGATTCTCAGAATACTTGGAATTTTCACAGTATGCAATGGTACGATTCGGAGGCAGGAAAGAGAAAAATGGCATTTGGTTTGATTAAAGCGGTTGACAACGTCAAGACAAGGAATGAAACCAGAAGAGCAGCTGACCATGGTGCACATGCCATCTGTGTGTCACTTCTGTCACGCACGGCATAGGCTCGCCATCATGGATCTAGCCTATGCTATAATAAACTATAGTTGATTGCTGTTTTTTAAAATTAAGCTTTTTCGGTGCTCAGGGAAGAAAACGCAGGACCAGAAGCAAAAAAAATATTTTGTCCCAAAAATGTATGCTAGAACTTGATTCGGAGTGGAATTCAGATTTAAGCTTCTTTTGCTGATTTCCTCTCTACCAAATTTTCCCCTGGGAACCGAACAAAAGACATTTTCCCCCAGTCATCCCAATGCACCACATCCCTTTAACCATTGGAGAGGTATGAGAAGAAGTTGCCAAGTCCTCCTTCGCACCATTAAATTTGCACAATTCTTTAAGATAATGCTGCAACAGCAGTTTCAGTCTCTTAAAAAACGATCGCGTGAATTAAAGAAGACACCTAAAAAGCCCAGAACTGCTCTCTATTGAGAAACAAGGCTGCTAATTAACCATGACATTCGTCTCTACCTTTGCGGTCTGATCCCAAAATCCTCCCTTCACTTGCTACAGGAAAAAAAATACGATCACCAAATGCACCATTTTCCATCATGGATGAGATTTTAGCATCAGCTTGAGAAAAAAATCGTTCTTGTGTTTGTTGTGTTTGGATCGGGGCTGTGGGGTTGGGGGTTTTTTTGGTTTTTTTTAAAGCAGCACCAATGAATGTAAGAGATCCAGACTGGGAGAAAAGCCAAGAATCTTTCAAATTCGATCTTTTTAGTTTTCTGCCTTGTCAATTACAGCTTTTCATCTTTTTCAAGGCCTCCCCTGATGACAGAATGAATTAGCTTCTGCAGTCTGTTTTGACAGCATATTTAGTGTCTTTAAAGCAGTGGCATGAATTTCAAGCTAAGTAGCAGGGCAATGTATTGAAACACTAGAAAAAGTGCAGAAGAGAGCAACCAGGATGATTAGGGTGCATGTTTTTTAAATTATGGGTTTTTAACTTTGTAATGTTAGACTTGTATGACACATTGTTTTCTATTGCTGCTGTGAGCCGCCCTGAGTCTGCGGAGAGGGGCGGCATACAAATTTAATAAATAAAATAATAATAATAGGGGACTGGAAATTACAACATACAAAGAGCAGTTGTAGGAACTGAGCCAGTCTAGCAAAGAGAAGGACGAGGAGAGACAGGATAGCAGTCTTCCAATAGTTGAGGGGCTGACACAGAAAGGAGGGAGTCAGTCTGTTTTCCAAGGCGCTAGAAGGCCAGACAAGGAACAATGAATGGAAACTAAACAAGGAGAGATTCAACCTGGAAATAAGGAGAAACCTTCTGGGGGTGAAAGTGATCAACCAGTGGAACAACTTGCCTGAGGAGGTTGTGTGAGCTCCAACACAAGATTTTCAAGAGGAGAACATGGACGGACATGAATAGAACAGAATAGAGTGGAGTGGAGTAGAGTAGAATAGAATAGAATTATTTATTGGTCAAGTGTGATTGGACGTACAAGGAATTTGTCTTTGGTGCAGATGCTCTCAGTGTACATAAAAGAAAAGTTACATTTGCCAAGAATTTGCCAAGAATCATGAGGTACAAGACTTAATGATTGTCACAGGGGTCAAATAAGCAATCAGGAAACAATCAATTTCCTGAAACAATCAATTTTTTCAGAGGGGGGTTGGACTAGATGATCTACAAGGTCCTTTCCAACTCTAATAAATAAAAAAAAATCAAATCAAATTGGCCATGAAAGATACTGCAACTCGTTCATTAAAGCATTGTACTACTAGGCTGTTCTGAGCTTTTCGTGCCAGACTAATCTTATAGCATTCTTTGACAAAGTGACAAAATTAGTGGACCAGGGGAATGCTGTCGATGTGGTTTACCTGGACTTCAATAAGGCTTTTGGCAAAGTAGACCATAAGCTACTACTAAAAATAAAGTTTTACCTGCCAGACGTGAAGCAAGTTCCATTGGCTGCTCCCAGGGCTGAAAGTGCCACAAAAAGAGGAACAATCCAAGAAGCGGGGTAAAGGACCCGATCCCCAAACGTCTGCAGAGATGGAAGGGGAAAAGCACAGCGCTTTATAATATGAAGCTCAAAAGGCTGGCTGTAAAAAAAAAGGATGCTATAAATTGCAAAGGTTTTGGACAGTGTTCCCTCTAATTTTTTTTTTGGGGGGTGGATGGGCGGAAAAGTATAGTGTCTGAGCGGCAGTCCCTTCAGGACTGGGCAGCACAGAAATAATAAATAAATAAATAAACAAACAAACAAACGAATAAAAAACCCACCCTGTTTTGTCTATGAGAATTTCAAAATAAAATACTGTACTGTGTGTCTATAACAGTGAGCTCATAATAGGGCAACTCTATCAATATCAAAATGCCACTTCAATAGTTGAGCTAGTTTCAAACTAGATTTTGATTTTCTTTCTCTCTTTCTTACTCCCATTCTTTTTCTTTTCCTTCCTCTCTTTTTTCTATCTGTTTCTCTCTCTTCCTCTCTCCCTCCTTCCCTCTCACTCTTTCCCTCTCGTCTTCTGGGCAGGTTTGGAAAACTCTGAGTTGATGATGATTTTTAAGTGAGCGATTGCTCACTGCTCAGCTTAGAGGGAACTATGGTTTTGAGGGGGGGGAAATCAATCTTTGGAATCCTTTTTCCAACCTCTGAACAGGGCTTTTATTTCCCAATGAGGTCCATAAATGTCTACTTTACAGGTTGCCCTCAACTTATGACCACAACTGAGCCCAACATTTTTATTGTTAAGTGAAGGCGGTTGTTAATTCCACCCCACCACCATTTTTCCACTTTTCTTGCCACAGTTGCTAACTGGATCACTGCAATTGCGCAGTTAGTAACGTGGTTGTTAAGTGAATCGGCCTTCCCCTATTAACTTTGCGTATCAGAAGGTTGCAAAAGGAGACCTCAGGGTACTGCAACCGTCATAAATACCAGTCAGTTTCCAAGCATCTTAATTTTGATCACGTGACCATGATGCTCCAATGGTCTTCTAAATGTGAAAAATTGTCATGAGACGTCTTTTTCAGGGCCGTTGTAACATTGAGTGGTCACTAAATCAACTGTTGTAAGACAAGGACCATCTCTACTAAAGCATTGCCCCCAGACAGCTACTTCATAATACAGTGTTCCCTCGATTTTCGCGGGTTCAAACCGCGAAAAGTCTATACCACGGTTTTTCAAAAATATTAATTAAAATTATACTTCACTGTCCCCCCCCCCCAATACCACGGTTTTTCCTGTCCAATAACGTCATATGTCATCACCAAACTTTCATCCACCTTTAATAAATATTTTTTTAAAATAAACTTTAATAAATAAACATGGTGAGTAATAATCTAAATGGTTGCTAAGGGAATGGGAAATTGTAATTTAGGGGTTTAAAGTGTTAAGGGAAGGCTTGTGATACTATTCATAGCCAAAAATAGTGTATTTACTTCCGCATCTCTACTTCGCGGAAATTCGACTTTCGCGGGCGGTCTCAGAACGCATCCCCCGCGAAAATCAAGGGAACACTGTAATCTATTGGAGACATTCTCCAGATGATTTGATGTCTAGCCATTGTATACAAATGATTATTTTTTGGAGAGTTCAAACAGTTCAGTTTGAACTGTGTGGCCATTTGGTGCCTCCACAAAAGAACATTATCACAGCTACACAACAGAGAGCTGAGACACAATTTGTGTCTGTGCGATGCCCTATGATACTTACCACTGCAACCGCTTGAGACTGCAACAGTTCTGTGGCTGTCATGACCGTGAAATAAGAAATATTGATCAAAATATAACACACCGTGACCATGGGGATTCCAATTATTATAGCGAGTGGTAGATTTCTAAACAATGTGAAAATACATGGCATTAATTCATGTAGTATATTTAAGCTCGGTAGTTAATTATATCTCCCTAGGTTTGCAGCTAAACAAACATTTATCAAGAAAAGGAAACTGGGTTTATAGATAATGCTCTCCACTGCTCAGTGATCTTGATAACCTTAGAGGATAATCTTGATCTTGATTTAGATGATGCTCAAATATTGCTATTTTAAAAAAGCATTTTCTAAATTTCGGTGATTTTCGGTGAAAAATGCCAAAACCTCAGCAGCGGTAGAAGCATTCCGCCCCTGTCCCCGCTGGTTCCTGACTTGCAAGGAAGCCAGATTTAGATGGTGTTGGTGGAGTCTAAGTGCTATTACTATTATTTCAAAGCAGGGCCCTTGATGGAAATGTCCGTTTTCAGATTCCTGCTGTTGTCCAATTAAAATGCGGCTTCCCTTTCCTATCTTTACCTGTAAGGATTTTTGAGCTCCTCTGTGATGTAATTAAGTTGATTCCTGGAAGAAAAGAAATGACAACAGTTACTCTGTCCAAACTGCAATCCTCAATCATGCAAATTTAGAAAGAAGCCTCTACAGAATCTGCTAGGAGTTAATAAACCACAGCAGGCTATAAAAGTTAAGCATTGATGATGGCTACATCCATGCTGTGGAACGTCCTATTCAAGTATCTCAGACTAGTCAGCTGGAAATGCCCACTAAACCTCTATCCATAATGGTCAACCAGTAAGAAACCCATGTTTAAGTTATAGTCTCCACTAGCATTATTTCCACCAATATTAGTGTAAGTGTGTTATTCTATTGATGGTAGTTTGTCCATTGGGAATTTACTCAATTCTCTTTACACAGGCTATCAAAGTTTAGTCATCATTATTTCCTTAATAGATTTTTCGGCAATAGATTTAATAGGCAACAGATTTTTCCAATGGGAAATCACAGGAAAGCCAATAAGAAGATGTTGCAGTCATCAGTTATGCAGGCACTGTATTTTTCAGACTATAAAATGCACCTTTCCTCCCCCTAAAACAGGCAGAAAATTTGGGTGTCTTATACTCTGAATGTAGCTTTTTCCACGCTTTTGTTTTCAGCCCTAACAAACTGCTAATGATCTCCCCAGCTCTTCCCAGTTTGCAGGGATTTTTCATTCCTACTCCCTCCCTAAGTCTTTGCAGGCTTGTTTTCATTGCTACTCCCTCCTCTGAACTGCAGTTCCTAGTATTTCACACCACTGGTTTTGGGACAATGAGAATTGCAGTTTAGCAACAGTGCAAAGAGAACCAGTTCTCCATGGCTGGAGAATTCCAGGTCCTTTTTTGCCCTGGCCATTATTCTGTCTGGGTCACTCCGGAAGCTATGACCAACCCAAAAAGATAAGCCAGACACACCGGTAAAAGGCAAAGGCAGTTTATAAAATTCAAGAAAAACACAGGTAACAGAAAATGTCCTTACAAACAGGAAAACGCTGGAACTTCAAATATATACACAAAGGCAAAAGTCCATGCAGCAATACAGGATTCTTGCTGCCAAGACAAGGCTGTAGATAGCAGACCTACACCTCCCACGGGTCTTCCAAACTGCTGGGCCACAAGCCAGGAACAGAGACGCCGAGAACAAAGCAGGTCACCGCAACTCCAACTGATAACACTCCACATGGCTTTCAAGGGCTTGCCTGCCTTTTAGCCCTTCCCTGCTGATGAGGACCACACCCAAGCCCTGCTGTTCCTAATTCAATGCTGATAATACTTCTTTAATTGCTCCTTTCTTTGATCTGAACATCTCTGTCGCATGTCAATGACAGCTTGTGCATCATCACCTAATGACTCCAAGCTACTGGCTGGGGAGAGCCCCCCCCCCCCGGGGGCTCTCATGCTGTTCTCCTTCGTCCCATTCCTGACTGTCCTCTCCCCCATTCGACTGCTCAGCCCCCTCCTCTTCGCTGTCCTGCTCCTCCGGGCATGGAGCCAGCAGAGACGCAGCTGGTTCCTGAGCAGCCTCAGGCTGAATCACAACAGCCATCATCTTCTAAAGCTTGTTTAGAAGACATCTAAAACAGAAAATTTAAAAAAATGTAAATAAGTTACCATCCATCATAGGCAAAGAGTCCACTGTAAAATGCCAAGCTTATGCCTCCCACGGAAATTGAGGAACCGTCAAAAGAATTGTTAAAATTTTTTGTGTTTCCTGAAAAACAAAACAATATGCTGGATGAATACTGTACGCAGCGGAAGATCTAAAGAGCACCCTACCAAAAATGTTTCCAAGAAAAACCATCAAGTCTCTAGGATGCTGTATAGACATTTGTTTTTAGATCAGGGGTCCTCAAACTTTTAAAATGGGGCCAATTCACAGTCGCTCAGACTGTTGGCGGGGGGCGTGGCTGGACCAGATGGGTGGGCATGGCTAGGTGGTCACGTGACTGGATGGCCGTGGTCAATTTAGCAGTCCAAACAATACGCACAAATGCTCCTGGGGAAGCAGGTTAGTGAAGGGATGTGGCTGCCTTGGGGTGTGTATGAGGAACACAGACACTGACAAAGACACACAAACACACACACACAAATATATATACAGTGGTACCTCTACTTAAGAATGCCTCTACTTAAGAACTTTTCTAGATAAGAACCGGGTGTTCAAGATGTTTTTGCCTCTACTTAAGAACCATTTTCTACTTAAGAACCCGAGCCCGGAAAAATTTCCCAAGAAATTTGAGAACGGCACGAAGGTCTGGCCAGTTTCCTGCCATTCCCCCTTTAATCCTGGCCATCGGGCTTTTCTGGGCTGCCAGAGGAGCCTTTCGGAGCCTTCTCTGTGGGGGCTCCGACCCTCTGGAACCAGCTCCCCCCTGAGATTAGGATTGCCCCCACCCTCCCTGCCTTTCGTAAACTCCTTAAAACCCACCTCTGTCGTCAAGCATGGGGGAACTAAAACATCTCCCCCTTGCCCATGTTGTTTTGCCGTTTGTTTGATTGATTGACTGTGTGCCTGTTTTTTATATATATTGGGATTGTTTTATAAATTTTTAAATTTAAAATTGTAATTAGATTGGTGGGCATTGGATTTGTTACTATGTACTGTTTTTATTATTGTTGTGAGCCGCCCCAAGTTTGTGGAGAGGGGCGGCATATGAATCCAATAAATCTAATCTAATCTAATCTTTCGGTGGCGCTTAAGGAGGCTTTGGCAGTCCAGAGCGAACAAAGCATTTACTGGGGGTTTTAGGGAAAAACACCCCATAATGAACAACGTGTTCATGATAGTTGTAAAAAAGGTAGTAAAACCAGGTTGATCACATGGTTGATCTGTTTAATAACCATCATGACTTACGACCATAATTGGAAGGCTTCTTTATAGGCATAGGCTGAGAACTACTTGTATATTAGAAGACTGGACTGAACTGGACTGGACTAAAGTAGACTAGGTGACATAATGAGATGAGACAAGATGAGATAACTAGACTAGACTAGGACTCTTAGCTTTACAGTGGGACGCAATGTCTAGATCAGTCTTTTTTAATTAATCAGAATAAAGTCGGAAGGGATCTTAGAAGTCTTGTAATCCAACCCCTGCTCAAGTAGGAGACTCTACAATTTGAGACATATGGCTGTCCAGTCTCTTCTTAAAAACCTCCAGCGATGAAGTACAATATGGGGAAAAGCCTTCTCTGTGGTGGCCCCGGCCCTCTGGAACCAACTCCCCCCGGAGATTAGAATTGCCCCCACACTCCTTGCCTTTCGTAAGCTCCTTAAAACCCATCTCTGCCATCAGGCATGGGGGAACTGAGATATTCTTTCCCCCTAGGCCTTTACAATTTATGCATGTTATCTTTGTTTGTAGGGATGTTTGGTTTTACAATAAGGGTTTTTTAGTTGTTTTAGTATTGGATTTATATGATGTTTTTTATTACTGTTGTTAGCCGCCCCGAGTCTACAGAGAGGGGCGGCATACAAATCCAATAAATAAATAAATAAATAAATAAATTAGGGATTACCAGTCTCAAGGAAAAAAAGACATATATCCCAGTGTTCCAGTATTTGAGGGGCTACCACAAAAAAGAGGGAGGTCATTTAGGGGATTATTTCCACTTGGCATTGGCCAGATCGAATGGATTTCTCCTCCAAAAATTCCCTATGGCCAGGCTAGCTTGGAATCCTGCATTTTTCAGACTATGTCAAGATGCTTTATGTATTTTTATAAGCAACAACAACATACCTTTGGCCAGGAGAACGATGCCGCTTACAATGATAATTATGATTATCACCATTTTAGTAGCAGTTAAAATGTTCTGAACATAGCTCGTCCATTTCACACTTAGTGAATTCAGGACTGTAATGCCAACTGCAAGACAAAGAAGGAGTGACAAAATAATTTAAAACATTGGTTTTCCCTCGCTCTTAGTTCTTAGCACAGTCTGAAAATATAGATGTGGACAGAGAAGACACGTAGGATATCATCACTCTGTTTCATTTGTGGCCTTTTATAGAGGGTTCAGATGTTCACGCCATGTTTCATTAAAACTTTACCAGGTTTTTCTATCATTCCCCTGTATTTATTTTTCTAACCACAAAATACTCTTTAAGAAAGAGATCTTCCAAAGTGTCCACTAAATTGTAAATAGAACAGAAGGGAAAATTATTGTATTCAGCATATTCACAGATTTTCTTTCATGTGGATGGAAATCAATCTAAAAAACTATCCATCCATCCATCCCTCTCTCTATCTACTATCTATCTTTATCTTCTTCCACTCTTTCTCCTCCTTCAGATGTCTATGAAGATTCTCAGTCATCCAGCTGATGGTTGCCCCAGTGCAGGGGTCTCCAGATTTGGCAACTTTAAGACTTGTGGACTTCAACTCCCATATCTATCTATCTATCTATCTATCTATCTATCTATCTATCTATCTATCTATCTATCTATCATCTATCCATCCATCCATCCATCTGCCTACCTATCCTTCCTTCCACCCATCCATCTACACACCGATCTCACTATCTCTCCAACTCTCCATCTATGCATCTATCATCTCTCTCTCTCTCTCCTTCCATTCTTTCTCCTCCTTCAGATGTCTATGGAGATTCACAGTCATCCAGCTCATGGTTGCCCCAATGCAGTGGTCCCCAAACTTGGCAACTTTAAAACTTGTGGACTTCAACTCCAAGATCTATCTATCTATCTATCTATCTATCTATCTATCTATCTATCTATCTATCTATCTATCTATCTATCATCTATCTATCATCTATCTATCTATCTATCATCTATCTATCTATCTATCTATCTATCTATCATATATCTATCTACCTATCATCTATCTATATCTATCTATCATCTATCTATCTATCTATCTATCTATCTATCTATCTATATGTATCTATCTATCATCTATCTATCATCTATCTATCATCTATCTATCTATCTATCTATCTATCTATCTATCTATCTATCTATCTATCTATCTATCTATCTATCTATCCCTGGCAAGAGGTCTTCCTCCATCCTTTCTCCTCCTCCAGAGGTCTATGGAGATTCTCAGTCATCCAGCTCCTGGTTGCCCCAATGGTTCTCCTCCAGATCCACTTCTGCTTCCATCTCTAATTTGCTTTCCATCCTTGAAGGCTAAAGACTCACCAATGGCTGCTGTAGCCAGGCACTTAATGACCGCCACGGGAGGGTCACAGCCTGGGTAAAATGGAGCGGACACATACTCTGCGAAACTCAGGCAGATAATGGCGAAGGCGCTGGGCTTGATGACCATGATACTAGACCAGGAAAACAAGAAGGCGGGGATGGGCCCAAAGGCTTCCAACAGGTAAGGATATTCTGCTCCTGATTTGGGGATCATGGTGCCCAGTTCAGCAAAGCAAAGTGCCCCTGAAAGTAGAATTTCAACATTAATACTGATGGCCAGACCTGCCTTAACCAAGGCTTCTAAATAAAAAAATGACCCTTAACTCTGTTGAGGTGTTGTTTACTAGAAATCAAGTCTTTTTTATCACACCCTGAAGATACCTGCAGATAATTATCATAACGTCAGCAGAAATTTCCCCTTCAGGACTAAACTTAGTTTTTTAAAAATTAAATACTTAGTTTTTTTAATTAATTGCATTTAGATGATTATATTGTTGTAAGCTGCCCTGAGTCTTCAGAGAGAGGCGGCATATAAATCCAATTAAATAAATAAATAAATAAACTCCCACTGTAACCCCTGCACTCTACCACCCAAAGTAAGCAGTTCTAGACCTACAGCAGAGAAATAGACACCAAAAGAGGAATCAAAGAGGCGAGTGTGATAAGCCACCTTTCTATCACCCATCAGCAGTCCCTGAAAGGTTGGGGGCAGCAAATGTATTTTTTTTTAAGGTGTAATTTTTTTTATTTTTTTCTCTCCACATAACAGCATACAAAAAACCCCACCCCAATATACTTTCTATTCTTGTTACAATAAAATAGTCTAGGATTAGTAAATCTTATACAGTAATACCTCGTCTTACGAACTTAATTGGTTCTGGAAGTAGGTTCGTAAGGCGAAAAGTTTGTAAGATGAAACATTGTTTCCCATAGGAAACAACGTAAAAGCAATTAATGCGTGCAAAGGGGGGGGAAATCGCAAAATGGCGCTCCGCTGGGCTTTGACGTCATGAAGACGTCCTTCCTGGAGGCCGAAACGTGGCCTCCAGGAAGGACGTCTTCGTGACGTCAAAGCTCCGCCCATGGAATTCCCTATTGGGATCCCCACCTCCTTTCCAGCCTCCAGATCGGCCGAAAACGCTGCCGACAATTGCAAAAATGGCGCTCCACCAGGTGGCGCTGCCTGGCTGTAACCTTCTGAAACAGCCGGGCGCTTCTCGGCGGCCTCCAGAACCCGAACTTCCGGGTTCGACGTTCGGGAGAATGCCGAGAAGCCCCCGAAAAGTTTGGGTTCAGGTTCGGGAGAACGCCGAGAAGCCCCCAGGCTGTTTTAAAAGGTGACAGCCAGGCGGCGGCGCCCTGCGGAGCACCAATTTGCGATCTGCGGTGGGTTCGTAAGCCGAAAAAAGTTCGTAAGAGGCAAAAAATTTCGGAACCCTGGGTTCATATCACGAGGGGTTCATATCACGAGGGGTTCGTATCACGAGGTACCACTGTATATTCCAGATACAATTTTTTAAAAATCCCATCTATTTAATTTCGGTATCAAATCCCACCCCCTTACTCCATTCTTTCTCATTTTGTCATCCAGATAAGTCCAAATTATCCTTTAATTGGATTCACCATTAATGTCCCTTTAAATATTAATAAAAGCAATACCTTTGACATCTTCAAGTCTAAGCAGTAGTGCCTCCTTCCCTCTTCATACATTTTTCACAAAATACTAAAAACTTTTATGAAACCCTGTTTTATCTGTTAGTAAATATAAAGACTAAACAAATACAACCTTATTGTTATCCCATTATTATATTTCATTCAATCCCTCCTAGTAAATTAAACCAAAACAACAAAGAATAAATAAAACCTTATACAATCATTTTGCTTAATCAAATCTACTCCACTTCAAATGTCAAATTTGATTTCCATCAAAACCGAGGAACGGAAGGAAGGATGTGAAAAAGAAGCTTGGCTTGACTTTATGTTTAAAAAAAGGAAACAAAATAAACAGAGTGCATGAGAAACAGTTTACCTAAGGTGGCCAAAACTCCACAAGCTGCCCAGATAATCAAGCAAGGTCCGATTGCTCCAACATTAACCAGGACAGACTTTGGAGAAATAAAAATTCCCGAACCTATCACAGTTCCGACAATAACACAAATTCCACTGATCAGACCCACCTAAGGAGAGGGGACAGAAAAGCAAACACATTTGAGATGCTTCGTTTGTTTACAATTTATTTACAATTTACAATAGTGCTGTAATCGACCTTTAAGCCACCCTGGTCACATGATTCCCAAGCCACTCCCACCTGGTCACCTGGTCAGCAAGTCCCACCCACAAAATAAGCCCCACCTACAATGTGGTAGTAAAAAATTTTTGCAGCCCTTCCCTGCCTAAGACCAACTATTCATCTATTGTTTCAGATCTTCAAATTATATTCTTTATCTAATTCTGCCTGATACTCAAGCCGGCCAAATAATTAAGCAACAAAAAACACATGTATAAATCAGTCTCCTGTCCCTTTCAACAATACAAATTAACAGCTTGGGCTATGGTGCAAACATTAACTCGACATTCCAGGAAGAGCAGAAGATTTTTTAAAGTTCTTGTGAACTTTGTTAGTCAATTCTACAACCCCTGTTCTACTAATTAACATGTTAACACGGAGAGGGGAGGACGTGCTTGGCTTGCTCTTCTGGCACCAGAGAAAGGAAATGTTCACCTTCTAAGTTTACTTGGGTTCACATCATATCTGAACAAGAAATCACTCCTTGTAGTGTGTGATTGCTCATTTCAGATATGATGTGAAGGAAACGCTGGCATCACGTGCAGGGAGAAAGGAGATACTGTTTGGGTGTCCTCCCAGGGAGTTGGGAATGAGTTGTCATCTGTCAGATTGCATCTGGATGACCCAGACAATGTCATTAGGATGAGCCTATGGGGCAGAGGTGAGTTTCAACAGGTTCTGATCAGTCCTGGAGAACCGGTAGCGGAAATTTTGAGTAGTGAGGAGAACCAGTAGTGGAAATTTTGAGTAGTTCGGAGAATTGGTAGCGGGAATTTTGAGTAGTTTGGAGAACAGGAGTGGAAATTTTGAGTAGTTCGGAGAACCAGTAGCAGAAATTTTGGGAAGTTCGAAGAACCAGTAATGGGAATTTTGGGTAGTTCGGAGAACCGGTAGTGGAAAATTTGGGTATTCGGTAGTGGAAATATTGGGTAGTTCGGAGAACTGGTAGTAGAAATTTTGGGTAATCGGTAGTGGAAATATTGGGTAGTTCGGAGAACCGGTAGTAGAAATTTTGGGTAATCGGTAGTGGAAATATTGGGTAGTTCGGAGAACTGGTAATAGAAAATTTGGGTAATCGGTAGTGGAAATATTGGGTAGTTCGGAGAACCGGTAGTAGAAATTTTGGGTAATCGGTAGTGGAAATATTGGGTAGTTCGGAGAACCGGTAATAGAAAATTTGGGTAATCGGTAGTGGAAATATTGGGTAGTTCGGAGAACCAGTAGCAGAAATTTTGGGAAGTTCAAAGAACCAGTAATGGGAATTTTGGGAAGTTCGAAGAACCAGTAATGGGAATTTTGGGTAGTTCGGAGAACCGGTAGTGGAAAATTTGGGCAATCGGTAGTGGAAATATTGGGTAGTTCGGAGAACTGGTAGTAGAAATTTTGGGTAATCGGTAGTGGAAATATTGGGTAGTTCGGAGAACCGGTAGTAGAAATTTTGGGTAATCGGTAGTGGAAATATTGGGTAGTTCGGAGAACCGGTAATAGAAAATTTGGGTAATCGGTAGTGGAAATATTGGGTAGTTCGGAGAACCGGTAGTAGAAATTTTGGGTAATCGGTAGTGGAAATATTGGGTAGTTCGGAGAACCGGTAATAGAAAATTTGGGTAATCGGTAGTGGAAATATTGGGTAGTTCGGAGAACTGGTAGTGAAAATTTTGGGTAGTTTGGAGAACAGGTAGTGGGAATTTTAGTAGTTCGGAGAACTGGTAGCGGGAATTTTGTGTCATTCGGAGAACCAGTAGCAGAAATTTTGGGTAGTTCAGAGAATTGGTAAATACCAACTCTGACTGGCCCGTCTTCATTTATTCTCCGCCTCCTGAGTTCCAACTGATTGGGAGGAAATGGGGATTTTGCAGTGTCCTCACCCTGCCACACCCACCAAGCCATGCCCACAGAACTGTTAGTAAAAAGTTTTGAATCCCACCAGCTGCTACGTGTAAGTCAGCAAAACTCTTGTGGTTCCTGGGTTCCTGATCACTGTAATCAATGTTCTTTGCTTGTCTCCGCCTTCTGTATCAGACCTCCCGGAAAGATGTTAAGCCTCTCCTGGTTTTTTCGGTCCAATTTGAACCTTAGGTGGGAAAATGCTATAAGTGCTGGAATCTTTCATTGCTATGAAAGTTAATATTATCTGCTAAATCAATAACGGAGAAATGGTGCAACCAAAGATAAACATTTAACTAGATCTGTAAACGACTTTCAAAGCGAGTCACAACATCGTACGTCTAAGGCAGGGGTGTCAAATTCGATTTCATTGAGTGCTGCATCAGGGTTGTGTTTGGACTCAGAGTTGCAGAGTGGGTGTGACCAGGGTAGGTGTGGCTAACTCAATGTCACTCATATTGGGGGCGCCTGTGTTGGCCCGAGAGTTCTGGCGGAGAAAATGGGCTCCCGAGATCCCAAATTGAGCTGCACGCACAGCTTCGGTGTCTTGCCTGTGTATGCATGCGTCACAGTGTGTTTCGCTTCTGCCCATGCACAGGATGCAAAATCTCACGAGAGGAGACTCACGTGTGTGAGATTTTGGTGAATTTTTGCTTCCGCGCATGCACAGAAGCAAAAAAATCACCAAAATCTTTTTCTTCCGTGCATCCCCTTGCTTCCTGCGCACGTTCAGAAGCAAAAACATGTTGGGGCGCGCATGCACATGGAAGACACCTGAAGCTGCACATACAGTGCACCAGTAGTGGCGATAGGAGCAATCTGCCCCTGCTCCATGGGCCAGATCTAAGCACCCCACGGTTTGTCACCCCAATCTAGGGATATTTAATTGTTTAAAAGATTATATTAATCAAATCTTGCCTCTTTCTGTAAGTTTGTGGATTTGGGTTTCTTGCTTGTGACAGATACATCATCAAGAGCCTGGTTTGCACTTTGTTTTCTGTGTCTTACGTTCTCCATCTCTTTTTCTGAATGTTTCTGTCAATGTTAGCAATCTCTGCAAAAAACAAAAGTTAACAATCATTATATTAATACAGTGGGGTGCCTCTACCTAAGAACGCCTCTATTTAAGAGCTTTTCTAGATGGTGTTCAAGATTTTTTTGCCTCTTCTTAAGAACCATTTTCTACTTAAGAACCCGAGCCCGGAAAAATTTCCCAGGAAATTTGAGAGCGGCACAAAGGCCCGGCCAGTTTCCTGCCATTCCCCCTGGGTTTCTCTCTCTGGCGCAATGTGTGGGAGGCAGCCTTGTGCTGGGTGTATGGGAGGCGCATGCTCCTCCTTGCCGCCTCAGAGTCCCTCTTTTCTTCTTTTAACCTTAAAGTTTTAGATTTTTTTTATTCACCTCACCTCACCTTCTTTCTTTGGCAGCGACTGTGCTCCTCCTCTTCCTCCTCCTCCTCCTCCCACCCAAATTCCGAGCTTTTATTTCTTTCCTATTGGTTTTCCACGCATTATTTGCTTTTACATTGATTCCTATGGGGAAAATTGCTTCTACTTACAAACCTTTCTAATTAAGAACCTGGTCATGAAACGAATTAAGTTCTTAAGTAGACATACCACTGTGTCAAGTGTTATCTTACAATTCCTTTGCTCCCTCCATCCAATTTTTTGAGTTTAATCAAATGAAGACAAGTAACCCAGTAACATAACGAAAACTAAATAATTATCAGCGGACGGATGGAATACAACAGTTAGAAACTCCAAATTCACCAGGATCGGAAAGCGCTTCTGATAAGTCATTCTTTTCAGTGGTGAAATTCAATTTTTTTTACTACCAGTTCAGTAATGGGTTCCAGGTTATGCTATGTGGTGCACACGACCCTACACAGCCCCACATGTGATTTGGCTTTTGCGCATGTGAAGTAAGCGAAATCTTGCATGTCGATGCTCGCGCAATCAAGATTTGGGAGATTTTCAATGCTTTTTTGCTTCTGCGCATGCGAGGAAGCAAAAGTATTGGTGAAAATCACCAAAATCTCGCTCTCGCATGCGTCCTTACATGAGGTTTCACTTACTGCACTTGCGCAGAAGCTGAATCTCATGCTGACTGGTACGCACGCACCCACCGGACATGTATGCACCCACGACGGCCTCGAAGGGCGCACCAGTAGCGCCGAAGAGGCGCAAATCGTCAGTGTACCAGTTCTGTGGTGTGGCTTGATGGGTGTGGCAGGCGAAGGATAGTTCAAATCTGATAGTTCAAGCCCTTCATGGCATCGGACCAGAATACCTCCGGGACCACCTTCTGCCGCACGAATCCCAGCAACCGGTTAGGTCCCACAGAGTTGGCCTTCTCCAGGTCCCGTCGACTAAACAATGTCGTTTGGCGGGACCCAGGAGAAGAGCCTTCTCTGTGGCGGCCCCGACCCTCTGGAACCAGCCCCCCCCCCCCCGGAGATTAGAACTGCCCCTACCCTCCTTGCCTTTCGTAAAGTTCTTAAGACCCATCTCTGCCGTCAGGCATGGGGGAACTGACACATCTCCCCCGGGCCTATACAGTTTATACATGGAATGTTTGTGTGTTTGTTTGCTTTTAATAATGGGGGTTTTAGTGTTTTTTAAATTATTAGATTTGTTCTTACATTGTTCTTGTTATTGTTGTGAGCCGCCCCGAGTCTACGGAGAAGGGCGGCATACAAATCTAATAAATAAATAAATAAATAAAATCTCCATTCCCATCTTACTCCTGGGCCAGCCAGAGGTGATGTTTGCTGGTTCTCCGAACTACTCAAAATTTCCGCTACCAGTTCTCCAGAACCTGTCAAAAGCCTGCTGGATTTCACCCCTAATCCTTTTCAAGTCATAATTCAGAAAGTCTGTGAAATGCAGTGAAATTGTCTCCCATTCAAACCGAGGGTAGAAAACACAGAAATATTTCTGTATAGAAATTTCACTTTAGCAACTGTAGTTTGGGTTTCAATTGTGGTTGTGAGGAATATCTGTATTAAAACCCAATAATCTCTCCCCCCACCCTGCATTACTGAACCTGCCTACCTAGTATAACAAACAGGAGCAAAAATGGAAGGTCATGATAAAACAACCCCCAAAATATTGGTTAATTTGAGTCTACATCCGAAAATGGTCTTGCAAAATCTGAACTACTTTTACTATAATTTATTACTTAAATGTGCTTCAAGAAAGATGTTTTAGTAATGTGAACTGTGTGACTGCAATTCAACACATTAGAAAGATTGGCCCCTGAACTTTGGAATTGCATTTTGCTGTTTTCTTCTTGAGGGCAAGGCATGACTCATACAAAGGATTTTATCAGATGAGAAGAAAATTTGCCATAAAACAGTTTATTGCAGGTTACTGATTGGATAATTTACTAGAAAGTATTCATCTGATTATTTTAGTTTACTTGGGTTTTTTTTGTTCTTTGATGTTGTAAATTTTATGGATGGTTTTATGTTTTAATCTGCATGGTATACTTTATAAAAATAAAAATAAAAACTTGGTATTTTTTTAAAAAATCTATTCTACGCAGCAGTGACCAGAGGTTATAAGCGCTGAAATGTCAAATGTCAAAATCCACATTTTAGGAAGGAATGTGACATTTTATTAAGCACTTTGGCTTTATCAAGCCTGTGGCTCAGCAAAGAGAATAATTTTATATAGCTGGAAGGAAATGTGTACTCCTCACGTTAAGGAATGAATTCATGATTTGTGCCCTTTTTCAAAAATGCCTTTATGTTTCATAGACAGGAAGATGTGACAGTTTGTTCCTGTACAGCCAAGATTCTATCTGAGGACAAAACTGATTTTACATTATTTGGATCTTATTTTTTTCCTTTTTGCTTAAGTTCTTCTCATTTAGTCCATGTTACAACATCCTTCCCCTGCTACGCCCACCAAGCCACCCACGACCACAGTACTGTTGGTATAAAAAAACCTAAATCCCATCACTGAGTTACAGGTGAATATTAATCTTAAAGTAAATGCTTTCTAAGCCTCAGTAAGTGGGAAGGCTTCAGATGGAAGAAAATTTAACTTATTAGGGTAAAATATATAAGAAATATATAGAGAAAAAAAACTATGAGGGAATTGTGAATTCTGGACATTATTCAGGTATAACCAATAACTATTTTCTCATTACTCAACACATTTTTTTTCATGACAAATGGATGATTTCAATATCAATAGCAATAGCATTTAGACTTATATACTGCTTTACAGTGCTTTTACAGCCCTCTCTAAACGGTTTACAGAGTCAGCCTCTTGCCCCCAACAATCTGGGTCCTCATTTTACCCACCTTGGAAAGATGGGAGGCTGAGTCAACCTTGAGTCGTTGGTGAGATTTGAACTGCTGAACTACAGCTAGCAGTCAGCTGAAGTAGCCTGCTGCGCTCTAACCACTGCACCACCTGGCTCTTGCAAACAAATGGATGGTTTCATCGTCACCCCCCATGTCCACAATCTAGCACAAATATTTATGGGTTTTAATATTTAACTTACTTGACTTTTTCTGAATACATTCTTTGCTAAAAAATGTGAGTTGTTTATTTTTATTTTTGCTTTACTGTGGGATTTTCCCCCTGTTCATATTTTGTACTGACAAACATTGGTTTGTTTTTATTTGTTAATTTCATCATCAGGAGGACCTTATCTGCATGCTAAATAGATAGATCAACATCTTAAAAGGCTCATCTAGAAAATTATGTGTAGATATAAGTAGTCCTGGACTTACAACAGTTCATTTAGTGACTGTTCGAAGTTACAACGGCACTGGAAAAGGTGACTTACGATCATTTTTCAAAGCAACTGTTCTCATAGGAATCAATGTAAAAGCAAATAATGTGTGCGATTGGGGAACCCACAGGGAGGGTAGAGGCCCTGTATCCTCCCAGGAGATTCCTAGAGAGGCCCCACGGAGGTTTCTCCCCACCTTTTCTGGCCCTGTTTCCTCCCAGGAGATTCCTAGAGAGGCCCCACAGAGGCTTCTCCCTGCCTTTTCCGGTTACAATTTCAGAGACTCGGGTTTGTAAGTGGGAAATGGTTCTTGAGAAGAGGCAAAAAAATCTTGAACACCCGGTTCTTATCTAGAAAAGTTTGTAAGTAGAGGCATTCTTAGGTAGAAGTACCACTGTACTTGGTAACTGATTCATACGTATGATAGTTGTAGCATCCTGGAATTGTATGGTTTTTGCAAGTTTCTGACTAGCAAAATCAATGGGGAGGCCACATTGCCTGAGCTGACAAGTTATTATCTGCAACGATTTACTTAGCAACTGTGGCAAGAAAGGCAAATAAAATAGGGCAAAATCCACTTAACAACCGTCTCATTTAACAAAAATAACATTTGGATCTCAACTGTGTTCATAAGGCAAGGACTTTCTTCATTCTTTGTATCTACTAGAAGATGCACGGTTCTTATTCCGGAACTGAAAATGTCCAGAGATACTTTACTAGGTGAGCCCTCTACTCCTCCACTCGCAACAGAACACCCTACGCAACTAGACTTACAATCCTAGGTTTAGAAAGCTTAGAACTACGTCGCCTTAAACACGACCTAAGTATAGCCCATAAAATCATCTGCTACAACGGTCTTCCTGTCAACGACTACTTCAGCTTCAACCACAACAACACACGAGCATACAACAGATACAGACTTAAAATAAACTGCTCTAAACTCGACTGCAGGAAATACGACTTTAGTAACCGAGTAGTTGATGCATGGAACTCACCACCTGACTCTGTGATATAATCACCCGACCCCCAAAACTTTACCCTTAGACTACCCACTGTTGACCTCTTTCGATTCCTAAGAGGTCAGTATGGGGCGTGCATAAGTGCTCCAGCGTGCCTTCCGTCCCCTATCCTAATGTTTCTCTTTTACTAACATCATGTATATAAATATTATTATATCTTTGTATACCACCACTTTGTATACCGTACTTGACAAAACAAACAGATAAATAAACAAGAGTTCAGAGAGTAGACGCTATAAATATTCCCCAGATAGAAATGTAACCACAAAGTTTCAGGACATCCTAATAAATCTTAATTCCTTCCTACACATAATAAGCTTGGGTTTTTAAAAAAAATATTTTTTTGAGCTTCAATCACAATTCGGGGATTGTTTAAGGCAGCTCAGAACTAATCCCCTGTCTTTCAACAGGGAGCTAAGAATGTCACTTACTGTCGTCGTATCTTGTGTCTATGTCATCCAAATAATCCTCCAAAGAGATACTTCTCTTCTTTCTGAGGTGCTGTTCCTTGCAAATTCAGTGTCGAGAATACCCACGGCTGGGGGGGGAAAAAGAGAGTGGGAAATTTCAGTGGCTACTTAAAACCCAAAGGTTATAAAAATGAAAGATAATAATTAAACCAGCGTGCTTGCAAGAAGCATTAAGGGCCCAATTAATTCATGTTGAACTGTGTGTGTGTGTGAGAGAGTGTGTGTTTTGGTGGATTAACCAAATGGCCTGGAAAGGAGAAGAAAGGGAAGGAGGTGTGCAAATGGAACGAAAGAATGCGAATGGTGCAGCTGGAGGCGCCAGCAAATTGCAGGTTGCCATGACTATACAAAACATCAAAGTCATGCAGGCTTCAATTAGAGAAAACAAACAAACACAGCAGCTTTTCTTTGGTGGCGATAGGAAAGCTGGTTTTCCATGGTTGTAACTCCAGTTAAATGCGGGTGGTATTTCCCATCCTCTTCCAGCTCCAAAGCTTTTGGAAAATCCTCTTGCAGAGTTGATAATACCTGTGTTGTCTAATGTCTATGGAGATCCTGTCCTATTGCTCTCCTATATCTCCTATACCTTTCTTCTATTCCTATATCTCTTCTATTTTTTCATTGATATGTTCTATTACTAGACCTTCTTTTCTATTATTTCTTAGATATATTTTACTACGAGTATCTCCTCTATAACCTTCATCATGTATTTTACTATAAAACCCTCATTGTGTATTGGACAAAATAAATAAATAAATAAACAACCCCAAAATCTTCAACCTTAAATTTATCTACTGTTGACCTCTCCCCTTTTCTAAGAGGTCTGTAAGGGGCGTGCATAAGCACACTATTGTGCCTACCGTCTATTGTCCTTCTGTCTTATTATCTTATTATCCTTTTTAATAACTTCTTTATACTTTGCTATGTTAATACAAACTATAACTCTATACTTGTTTGACAAATAAAATAAATAAATGAAATAAAAATATTTTACTGATTGATTGATTGATTTTTGTCCAATACACAATGAGGGTTTTAGTGGGTATACACATAGTAAAATATATGATGACGGTTATAGAGGATATACTCATAGTAAAATATATCTAAGAAAGAATAGAAGTTATAGGAATAGAACATATCAATGAAAGAATAGAAGAAGAGATATAGGAATAGAAGAAAGGTATAGGAGATATAGGAGAGCAATAGGACAGGGGACGGTAGGCACTCTAGTGCACTTGTACTCGCCCCTTACTGACCACTTAGGAATCTGGATAGGTCAACCGTGAATAATCCAAGGGTAAAGTGTCTTACTTTTACTCTCTACTTGTCTTACTTTTTTAAGAGCCCTAAATTCACTCTAGGCTGAAGGCATTTTTGCCGGTTATTTAAAAATAGCCTAACCATGTCATTGCTGTTATTTCTCTACGTTGGCTCTATGAAGAGCCAACATAGAGAAATGTTAGATGGCCATAGAACAACTACTTGGACCCAGGAAGATGAATGTTATTGAATGAATGTTTGTTTGGGTTTTTTATTGGTTTATATTTCTTGTGTTATTTAATGTTATATTTTTATTGTTTTATAGTGCCTATGACTGTATGCCATCCAGAGTCCACTAGGCAGTGGGCGGCTTAGAAGTTAAATAAATTAAATTAAATTTCCAGTTGGTAGTTCTCCAATGAGGTAGGGTTTGTAAGAATACGAACTGCTGATTAATTTCTATATATGATTGCTCTGTTACTATGTCTTTATTTTGCCTTTTGCCTCACAAGGAATTCCATTGATACCTATTACTTGCGTATAAGCAACTTGATACCTTCCCGTTAATGAGGAAAAAGTTCAGGATTCCAAGATAGGTGTGACTGGTATCTTTCTAACTCTATTGCTCATAATGATAATAGAAGCTGTTATTTGCCTGATAAAACAGTGCTCACCTCCATTCCAGTTCCACTTATATGCCATTGAATCAAACTAGTATCTGGCTGCATGTTCCCTTTAAAAACCATGGGGGAATAGAACAGAACAGAATAGTAGATGTTCGAAGGGACCTTGGAGGTCTTCTAGCCCGATCCCATGCTCAGACAGGAAACACTATACTATTTCGGACAAATGAATGTCCTGCCTCCTCTTAAAAGCCTCCAGTGATGGAGTATCCCCAACTTCTGGAGACAAATTGTTGTGCTGACTAATTGTTCTAACCATCAGGAAATTTCTCCTTTGGAATGGAGAATGGAGAGTGGAGTGGAGTGGAGTGGAATGGAATAGAATAATAGTTGGAAGGTATCTTAGAGGTCTTCTAGTTCACCCCCTGCTTAGGCAGGAAACCCTACACCGCTTCAGACAAATGGTTATCCAAACTTCCAGTATTGCAGCATTTACAACTTCTGGAGGCAAGTTGTTCCACTGATTAATTGTTCTCACTGTCAGGAAATTTATCCTGACTAAGTTGCTTCTCTCCTTGATTAGTTTCCACCCATTGCTTCTTGTTCTACCCTCAGGTGCTTTGGAGAATAGTTTGACTCCCTCTTCTTTGTGGCAACCCCTGAGATATTGGGAGGGAAGTGTTTTTAAAAGGAAAGTGAACACAAGAACAAGGGGACACAATCTGAAGTTAGTTGGGGGAAAGATCAAAAGCAACATGAGAAAATATTATTTTACTGAAAGAGTAGTAGATCCTTGGAACAAACTTCTAGCAGACGTGGTTGGTACATCCACCGTAACTGAATTTAAACATGCCTGGGATAAACATATATCCATCCTAAGATAAAATACAGAAAATAGTATAAGGGCAGACTAGATGGACCAGGAGGTCTTTTTCTGCTGTCAGACTTCTATGTTTCTATGTTTCTATCATGTCTCCCCTGGTTCTTCTTTTCATTAAACTAGACATATCCAGTTCCAGCAATCGTTCTTTATGTTTTAGTTTCCAGTCCCCTAATCATCCTTGTTGCTCTTCTCTGCACTCTTTCTAGATTGGATCTCTCCTTGATTAGTTTCTATTAATTGCTTCTTTCCCTGCTTTCAGCTGCTTTGGAGAATAGATTGACCCCTTATTTTTGAGAATCACAAATCATTCTTTCAAGGCCTTCACAGAAGTTTCCTCTGGATTTGCTTTCCCAAGTAACAGGTGTTGTGGCTTCAGAGCCATGATGGAGGCTGGGGACGCCCTCGGCAGGTTCAGCCTCCTTATATCTGCTGAATCATGGATTAGCAACTTTGAGACTTATGGACTTCAATGTTGGCTGGGGAATTCCAGGACTTGAAACCCACAGATCTCAAAATGCTGGATTAGCATTTTAGTTTCTGATCGTGTGTAGCAGCCATGTAATCTACACTGCTCAGAAAAATAAAGGGAACACTCAAATAACACATCCTAGATCTGAGTGAAACAAATACTCTCATTTAATACTAGAAAGCTGAATGTGCTGAGAACAAAATGAAATTGTTAATCATTGTAATTGATATTGGTGGGTGCCTTACTTTAGATATGTGAAGGATCAAGATTATGGAGAGAGATAATCCAACTCAATCTTCCGTAATATCTTTTGTAGTCACCAATCAATTCTTTAATGAATTAAATTTCATTAATTAGTCTTCTGTGCTGGCCTTCTTGAAGCAACTCAAGGCGGCATATAACATTGTAAAGGCAGACAATATATGTGAAGAAATCTATTTTTAAAAAAAGAATTATATAAAATTAATCAAAATTCTAAAAAACCCATGTACAGTCATCCACATTCATCCAATCATTCACATTCAATCATATGTTTTTTTTTAATAGATTCTGAACCGTAGATACGTATTTTTCACAAAGAGACCTGCTGTCGTAAGGGAATAATAACTTTTTTCTATTCATTTAAGGTACAATCAGGAAAACACACTTAACAACTGGGAACAAATTTTTTTTTGAAAATTGTTACAAGGTGTAATCAGTGTTGCTTCCTAAGTGGACAGTTCGATTTCACAGAACTTTGATTTACTTGGAGTTATATTCTGTTGTTTAAGTCTTCCCTTTATTTTTTTGAGCAGTATATTTTATATTTTATAGTCTTCGGAGAGGGGCGGCATACAAATCTAATAAATTGAATTGAATTGAATTGAATCATTGGGGAGAAAACAGACTAAGGCAGGTTATTCTTCTTTTGAAGTAAACAGAAGCTGAATTTGTTAAGGCTAAGGAGGTAGAAGGGAATCTTAGGTGTGTACTTGCACTGTCAAGTATTATCTGCTGACGTTCACTGTCAGATTTGAGACGGGGTTGTAATTAAGCGTTCTGTCATTATGCAAATTCAGGTCACATCTTTTCCTTTTCATGCACAAAGCATTTTAAATTATGCACGAGAGGAAACGGAACCCCCCGCTGTCGTCTCCCGTTTGAGCCGCCAGCCTTGCTAATTGCTTTCATTTTGCCCTCATTTGTCACTGAGTTTTCAAGAGGAAAAAGAAGAAGAAGAAGAAGATGTAATTTACTTCTTTAGGCAAATGAGCAAAACTCCTTGTGGTGTTTTTCCTTGTGGCTGATCAGTGGAAACATCCTGTGGATGTGCTTTAATTTGAAACACATATCAAGAGTCGCTGGATTCGCTTGGCATCTCCCAAGTATGAAAGTTTGATTCTCAAATGGAATGCAACCTCTTTTTTTAGACTGCTGTTGTCTTTTGTTCTTAAGAGAAGAGGTGAAGAAGTCTTAACTAGATATCACCATTGATGCGAGTGGTCCATGGCCAACCCAGTTGGTCAGAGATTCTGAGGAGGATGAACCAGGTCCGTCTTGGTACCCTAGGCCAGTGTTTTTGGCAACTGAGTCAGAGAGTGAGACTGAGGGAGAATTAGAACCTGAGAAACCTGAGGAACCTCCACAAACTGTAGAAACCCCAATAATGGTAATGTCTGAGTCAGAGGAGGGAGACATTAGGGATCAGGAACCCCTATTAGCCACTATAATTTTTTTACAACCACATTGTGGGTGTGGCTTATTTTGTGAGTGTGGATTGCCAGCCATGTGACCAGGTGGGAGTGGATTGCCAGCCATGTGACCAGGTGGGAGTGGATTGATGATCATGTGACTGAGGAGTGGCTTAAAGGCCATGTGACTGGCTTAAAGGTGGCCACTCACGTCAAAGGTTTGGATGAGGGTTAGGGTGGCCTGGCCTCTCCTCACCTCAAAGATATACAATTTCCCTATCTATTTACTATTACACAACATCCAAAATATACTATAGTTTGGATCCTGGAACTTGAAGTCTATGCTTTCGGAGCTTGTTTGTTTTCCTAAAGAGATTTCATCACCAAACTAGGAAACATCATCAGTGCTAGTAGGGAGCGAGGTTGGATCTCATTTTATAATTCTTGCCTTATCA
Organism: Erythrolamprus reginae; assembly: GCF_031021105.1. NCBI lineage: Eukaryota > Metazoa > Chordata > Lepidosauria > Squamata > Dipsadidae > Erythrolamprus > Erythrolamprus reginae. Next base: position 12,644,975 of record NC_091958.1, read on the forward strand.
GTATTGGTGGCTCTTCTATGGCTTGTGGACTTCAACTCCCAGAATTCCTGAGCCAATCATGCTAGCTCAGGAATTCTGGGAATTGAAGTCCACGTGTCATAGAAGAGTCAACTTTGCCTACCCCTGGTCTAAGAGATTCTTTGGTTGGGCTGTTTACTGTTAGCCTATTTTTGCAGTTCCTTGATTGGGATGTTTTTAGTATAGAATAGAATAGAGTAGAGTAGGGTAGGGTAGGGTAGGATAGGATAGAATTCTTCATTGGCGAAATGTGATTGGACACACAAGGAGTTTGTCTTTGGTGCAGATGCTCTCGGTGAACATAAAACTCGGTCCCACAGAGTTGGCCTTCTCCGGGTCCCATCGACTAAACAATGCCGTCTGGCGGGACCCAGGGAAAGAGCCTTCTGTTTGGCGGCTCCGACCCTCTGGAACCAGCTCCCCCCTGAGATTAGGATTGCCCCCACCCTTCTTGCCTTTCGCAAACTCCTTAAAACCCACCTCTGCCGTCAGGCATGGGGGAACTGAAACATCTCCCCCTTGCCCATGTTGTTTTGGTGTTAGATTGATTATGTGCTTGTTTTTTAATATTCTGGGGTTGTTTTTTTATGAATTTTTTAGCTTAAATTGTAATTGGATTGGTGGGTATTGGATTTGTTATTATGTATTGTTTTTACCTTGTTGTGAACCGCCCCGAGTTTGCGGAGAGGGGCGGCATATAAATCCAATAAATCAAATCAAATCAAAAGAAAAGAAATTTCTTTTTTACTTCTTTTACTTCTTGCTCATTGGCCTGTTGTTAATCTTGGGGTTAATCTATGCTCCATCTGGGTGCTGACCGCTGGTGAGAAGAGATTTGGGTCATTTTGCTTTCTTTTAAACTTGTTGTTTGTCTCTTTTGCAAACCCCACTCCTTGCTAGCACTGAAGATGTTACCTAGTTTGGGTAATGAAATGTCGGCAATCTCAGAGAGCACCAAGAACGCTTTGTTTCAATCATGAGCTACAAATATTCTCCTTAAAGTCATCAACTTTCATAAACTGCAGCTAAAATGGCTCTCCTGGGAATAGAATTGCAGGCAAGGCACAAGGAGACTGTTTTGAGTCTGTTGACTACACGATATGCTCATCTAACCAACTATTTCGACATCCTGAACTTTCAGTTAAGTAACTTTGCAAACAAATCACACTTTTTAAACGGAAGCCTTAATGTTTCCTTTGGCTAAATCCTTAGATGATAAGCCTCCTCCAGATAAAGCTGATTGCATTCTTTCTGGGGGGGTTGAAAAATGTGGTAAATGGAGATGGTGCCATAGAAACAAAACACAAAAATGGCAAAGAAGATTAGGTGATTTCCTAGTAGAGAAATATTGACCAGAAGTCAATTAAACCTAAATCAATTTCAGATAAAAATCTGAAATCCCTTTAAGGTTCAAATTTACAGTTTAAAAAACTCAGGATTGCTTTAGGAAAGAATTAAATGTAGTGGAGCAATTAGAAAATGACTTTTCCCAACCTGCCTTATTGCATATTGCAACATGTCTTGGTATGTGTGATGGTATGATTATATTGATTAGATTAGCTTTTTATTGTTATTAATGTTTGAATTTGACTTTTTACTTTTTGACTTGTTTAGCCAGCCAAAGGTGGGATTTGCCTGACCACAATAGTTTACCAGCCAGTCAACCAAATGATCGAACACACTACATGGCAGCTCCCTATCTAGAGTCCAAGGCCTCATGCAAATAACGCAACTATATTGCTGGAGGTGACGAAGGCTGGCTAGATAAAAAAGATGTCCTCTACTCCCTGGTTTAAAGGAGCCATAAAACCTGCCAGGGGAGTGAACAGAGACGGGGAGATTCCAACGAGGTCCAAAAGATAATTACAAAAGGAGATAATTAGAAAAGGGGAGAGGTCAATTGTAGATAATGTCAGGTTGAAGATGTTGGAGTTGGGGGAAGCAACAACAGTCAGGTAATGAGTTCCAGGCGGTGACTACTCTATTGCCGAAATCGTATTTTCTGCAGTCAAGTTTGGAGCGATTTACATTCGGTTTATATTTATTATGTGCTCTTGTGTTGTTGTTGTTAAAGGTGAAGTAGTCACTGACAGAGAGTATATTATGCTGTATGATTTTATGAACAACAGTTAAATCAGTTCGGACGACGTAGTTGTAAATTTTCTAGATTTAGTATTTGAAGTAGGATAATTTGTTACGTGAGGAGGAGTGAAGGACTCTTCTTGTGAAATATTTCTGGACTCCTTTGATTGTATTAATATCTGATATGCAGTGTGGATTCCACACAGGTGAGCTATATTCTAGAATAGGTCTTACAAATGTTTTGTACGCTCTGGTTAATAAATCAGTGTTTCTAGAGAAGAAGCTACATAAGATTAGGTTTACAATTCTTAATGCTTTTTTTTTTTGGACACCAACCTTTGAAAAGAGGATCCTGGGAATTACAAATCTGTCAACCAGGCTTTTTTGTAAGATAATATTGATAAAAGAGTTAAAATCCAGGCTGGAGAATTGGAGAAAACTGCCTAGCCTACTTAATCTTCTTGAATCTGGATGGCTTCTGAAAAAAACAAAACATTGCCTTGCTTAAACCATCAGAACTTTTAAGCTCTTAACAGACTTGTATCTTAATCTGCATTCAAAGGCATCTTTCTTTGTTTTCATCAAGCGCCTCCCCAGAGGTTCCTAAGAAACTTTGCAAGACCCAAGAAGAATCCTGCAGATCATTAACTAGGACAAGAAGGAAGAAAAATAATACTGTATTCCCTGTGCCGATAAGCAGAATTCCTTCTCTCTTATCAATCTGAACCTATGCCTGTCAACATCAAAGATCTACCCAGAATAGAAACTGGTGTCTCGGTGGTGCAGATGAAATGGGCAGCAGATAAATCTAATAAATAAATAAAAATAAAAGTAGGAGAGGATGAAAGCTGCAAAAGCAGACCCACAATTTAAAATGACCGTAATTTAAAATATCGGTAGGTTTGCACTGGGAATATTTAATGCATATCACCTTTTAGAATATAAAACATTAATATTCGGTGGCAACTTTTATTTAACGGCTGGGGATGGGAGAAATTATTATTTGGCCTCAGGAGGAAGATCCTGATTTACAATACTTATATTTAGGTCATTCTTTGTCAAGTGGACCAGGTGAAATTGAAGCCTTACTTGAAAAGAATGCTCTTTCAAATGAAAAAAAAAAATGAAGATGATTGATGGTGAGAAAACAGAGAGCAATAGAAAAAACCTTGCTCTTTTTAATGAAGATGATTGAAGGTGAGAAAAATGTATTCAGTTTATCAAGCATCAGAAAGCAAGTAAGCCAAAATACTCCCCCTTTCCTCTTTACAAACATCGTTCCATTTCTCCATTGTTTCTAAATTCGGGATGGTTTACCTGACGTTATTTTGAATGTTGCTAGGAGTCATTGTCAATTATATTGTACACAGCATTGTCTGTTCAAGTCTGTTCTCAATTAAATATCTCTTAAAATATGAGAAAAAGAATAAAAGCAATCCATAAAATGCATTAGCAAGGGAAGGCCAAAATTTAAAAAATATTTTTGAACAGATTCCTAAAATACATCGGTATTAATATCTCCATGACCTAGTTCATTGCAAGGTGTTGTATATGCAATAATAATAATAATAATAATAATAATAATAATAATAATAATAACAACAACAACAACAACAACAACAATCATCATCATCTAACATTAATTTTGGCAGGCACTAAATACTGTAGCTAATGTTGTCTTATTCCTAAAGGGTGAAAATTACATGGGAAGTATTACCTCTGTGTATATATTCGTATTTTCGTATTTCATCACCAGTCAGGCGCTTCCCAAGCACCTAGGACTGTGTGATGTAGATAATAATAATAATAATCACCATCATCATCATCATCATCATCATCATCATCTAACATTAATTTTGGCAGGCACTAAATACCTCTGTGTATATATTCAATTAATGCCAATACAGCCTTAATAGAAAATTGATTTTTTAAAGATGGATCAAATATTTTTTTAAAAAAAAGTGGGAGAAGGGAAAGAAAATGCTACTTATTTATTTATTTATTTATTATTTTATTTATTACTTAGATTTGTATGCCGCCCCTCTCCGAAGACTCGGAGCTGCAAGAGATCTACTGGTAGAAAAATGCTTCTAATTATTCATCCTGTTTATTTAATTATCTCCTCTTTTATATCCAGAACTGTCAGGAAGACCCTGACAGTCATTCTCCACAATTTCTCTTTCATCTCACACAGCATCTGTGACTCTTGGAGATTTGCTCTTTAAAACTCCAATTAGCCACCAATAAATCAGCAGAAGTCATCCTGCATCTTTGTCAGCATTTCATAGGGTGATATTGATTTTCAAATGATGGGAGGACCAGCCATGCTCAACGGGGTCTCTTTCATGTACTAAATATTCAGGGCTCCCGCTAGACAATTGCTCTAACCACCACCACAACCCCCGTGAACATGAAGTCTGTGCCCTTTAAAATAAATATTTTATTATTATAAAAAGCATGAAAAAACACAGTTGGGCAACCAACAAAGCTGTAAATAGTACAAAACTGTCAGCATTTGTAAAATTACACATTTATCCAAGCAATCAATAGGATAAATTGAAAACACTGGGGGAGGCAGAGGGAGGGAGGGAGGGAGGGAGGATAGTAGACAGTAGATAAGAGTGCAAAAACTTCCTCAAATCACTTTTATATTTCCACTTTTACATTTCAACTGCTATGAGAGCAACGTATTTATGGCTTGAAAGACAAAATTCAGACAGTAATATGATTTGATGCAGACCAAGCTCTAGGGTCAATTGCAAGTACTGTAATTGTTCAGAATTTTCCAGGCCAATAAACATCCATGCTTAAAGACTGGACATATTATTTATTTATTTGTTAAATTTATTTACTACCTATTTTGCTGTGGGACTATATCCAGTGATAGTGAACCTTTTTTCCTTGGGTGTCGAAAGAGCGTGGGCAAGCTCTATCGCGTATGCGCGAGTGCCCACCCCCATAATTCAATGCCTTGGGGAGGGCGAAAACAGCTTCCTCTGCCCCCTGGAGGCCAGAAATGGCCTGTTTCCCAACTTTTGGTGGGCCCAGTAGGCTGTTTCACTTGCCCCAGGCTCCTAAGGCTTCCCTGAGCCAGAGGGGAGGGTAAAAACGTCCTCCCCCATTCACCTGGAGGCTCTGTGGAAGCCAAAAACGCCCTCCCAGAGCCACTGGGTGAGCCATAAATCAACTGGCCGGCACACTCATGCACATTGGAGCTGAGCTAGGGCAACGGCTCGTGTGCCAGTAGATATGGCTCCGCGTGCCACCGCGGAGCTATTAAAATTTATTTATTTATTTATTTTATTTATTTATTAGATTTGTATGCCGCCCCTCTCTGAAGAAACAAAAAGAGTGTGAAGCAAAGTAAGATGATAGAGCAGTGATGGTGAACCTATGGCACAGGTGCTACAGGTGGCATCTGGGGCCATATCTGAGGGCATGCGAGGCTCAGCTCTTGTGGGCATGCGCGCACCGGCCAGCTGATTTTTATTTTCGGCCAATTTTCACCGTCCCCAGGCTTTAGAAGTCTTTCCAAATGGCCCAACAGGCCTACCAGAAGTCTAGAGGCATCAATGAGGCCTGTGCGCATGCACGGGGAGGGCAGCATGGGGGTTGTGAGCATGTGCAAAAGGGAGGATATTGTATTATGGGTGCAGGCAAGCACATGTGCACTATTGCATGTGCACGCACCCTTTAGGCACCCAAGCCAAAAGAGGTTTGACATCACTGTGATAGAGCAATAAGATAAACAATGAAAAAGAATACAGCACTGTGGTTTATGCACAGGTAAACGCAATCTGGGTTTATAGAATAGAATAGAATAGAATAGAACTTCTTTATTGGCCAATCATGATTGGCCACACAAGGAATTTGTCTTGGTGCATATGCTCTCAGTGTATATAAAAGAAAATATACATTTGTCGAGAATCATGTGGTACACCTCTGTGAAGTTCTAAAGAAGAGAGATCAACATAATTCCAAAATGCTCATAAGAGTGCATCAGAAAAACGAAAGAAATAAGCTAATAATTATGGGGAAATTAATCTAAACAGTTACGACTTTCACAAAGTCTGAACTCAGCCAGCACCTTGGATAGTATTCTGAAAGTGAAATTTGAAAGCCGTGGAGTACAGCTTTTTAGATGGTACCCTGGACCCGGTGAAGGGCTCCTTGTCGCTGGCGCTACCGGTGCATACTGGTGACCGTGCACATGCGTCTGCTGTGCGTGCATAAGAACATAAGAAGAGCCATGCTGAGTCGGGCCAAAGCCCATCGAGTCCAGCATTCTGTGTCACACAGTGACCCACCAATTGTCATTGGAGACCTTGAGCAGAAAGAAGGCAAAACCCTCCCTTTCCCTTGACCCCTAACAAATAGAATAGAATAGAATAGAAAAGAATTTTATTGGCCAAGGGTGATTGGACAAACAAGGAATTTGTCTTGGTGCATATGGTACTCAAGGGAATCCTGCCGGCCTCAACCAACATAGAGACAGCACATGGACATCCGTTTCAGTAACCACCGATATACTTGGCATCCATGAACCTGTAATCCTGCTTTGAAGCTATGCAAGCGGACAGCTGTCACGACCTCTTCTGGGAGTGAAACCCATAAACCAAGGCCCCTTTGGGTTAAGAAATATTTCCCTTGATTTGTCCTCACTTTCTTACCTATGAGCTTTAGGGAGGGCCCCTCATCCTAGTATTGATAGGTGATAGAGAAAATAATTTTTTTAAAGCATTTTTCTCTATCTACCCTTTCTATCCCATGCATGATTTTATACACTTTGATCAAGTCACCCCTGAAACGCCGTCTTTCAAGGCTGAAAGACTGAGGCATTGCAACCTGGTTTCATAAGAGAGGTTCACTGAACGCTTCTTCGCTCCAGCTGCATTCCTTTGGCCGCCCACCATCTTTCCTTCAGGCAGGTGGACACAGAGTACGGTGTCCTCCTTGTAAGAGTAGCAGAAACTAACCTGCACCCAGTTGCTTGGACCAGGTGGACACTATCATTTATTTTTCTCCCCTTCCTTCCTTCCTTTCCTAGAATTCAGCAGCCCTTCCTTTTTTATTCCTCTTTTCTTTTTAGATGATCCGAGCAGTATTGGGTTGCAGTTTGCAATAGCAGTAAAACCTTTCTGATTTATTTCTTTTTTTGCACTATTGGATAATGGTTGATTATTTGGTAAACTTGAAAGGCACCAAAATGTTACAACAGAACACAAAGAAGGCAAATCTGGAATGATCAATTTAGAGATTTGGATGATTTAGAAAAGAAGAAGAATGTGGTCTTATTTTCAACAATTTTCTGAACCCTAATAAAATATGTACCTGGCTTTGCCTAAGTATTGCGCATTTGTAAAATATGGAGAGGGGCGGCATACAAATCTAATATTATAATAATAATAATAATAATAATAATAATAATAATAATAATAAGTGAAATACAAAGAGAAATTAGTGAAATATGTGAAATAATTAGTGAAATACAAAGAGAAATTAGTGAAATACGAAGACCTAAAAATTGAGCTGCAACGACTCTGGCATAAGCCAGTGAAAGTGGTCCCAGTGGTACTTGGCACGCTGGGCGCAGTGCCAAAGGATCTCAGCGGACATTTGAAAACCATCGGAATTGACAACATCTCCATCTGTCAATTGCAAAAGGCCGCTTTACTGGGATCGGCAAACATAATTCGCCGCTACATCACACAGTCCTAGGTGCTTGGGAAGCGCCCGACTGGTGATAAAATACGAAATCCAGCATAGTGATCTCATTTGCTGTGTTGTACTGACATAATAATAATAATAATATTTCTCAACTTTTTGGTGCTCTCTTACTAACTGCCTTGATTGTCTTGGGTAAGAGAGTCCCTGAAATGTAACAAATCTGAGGGAAATTGAATGACCTAGCTACTTACATTCAAACTATCAAATGAGGCTATTGCCTCCAAAACCCACCCATGATTTAGTTTAGTTCTACATATTTTCACTTTATTCTTTCCTCTTCATCAGTTTTATTGCTCTACAGTTATATGGACTTTCCTTATATTGCTTTTATATATTGCTTATACTTCTTAATTCATTATTTCCAAGCAATAATTACAAGGTAAAAGAATTGGCTAGCAAAGTAAAACAGCCCAGGTTCGAATCATAGAAGGGTATGGCTAGCTGACGAGAGCCAAAAAGGTTCTTATCAGTTCTTTACAAGTTTGGAATACACATACACACACACACATCCTAGATCTGAATGAATGAATATATACTGTATATACTGCTCAAAAAAAAGGGGGGGACACACTTAAACAACACAATATAACTCTAAGTAAATCAAACTTCTGTGAAATCAAACTGTCCACTTAGGAAGCAACACTGATTGACAATCAATTTCATTTTGTTGCCAGCATATTCAACTTTGTACAGAACAAAGTGTTCAATGAGAATATTTTATTCATTCAGATCTAGGATGTGTTATTTGAGTGTTTCTTTTATTTTTTTTAGCAGTATATATTCCATATATATTCCGCACATATCAACTACATTTTGTCTCCAACTGAAATGACATACCGTAACTTTTAAAAACAAAAAATTCTATTCAGCTCTTCAGTAAAAGACTAGATATTATATATTCTTCTCTTTTTTGTAAGAGTTCAGCTAAAGTAAGGCTCAGTTCAGCTATTTTATCCCCCAAATCTCTAGCTGCTTAATAAAGAGTGCAAAAATGATATAAAATCAATTCAAAAACATTTTTCTTTGGTTTAGGCATCTGTCATATTAGCAGCACTATTTAATTCTGGCTTCCATTAAATACTATATTTAATGGGGCTTCTTCCAGGAAGGTGTTCTTAGAATTGCAGATAGGTAAAGCAGGTCATCTAGAAACTTTGCTGCCCTGCCTATTAATTGGAATTTTTATTGAGAGAATTCTACCTTTTTTGAAGCACTGAATCTGTACAGTGGTCACCTTGGTACTCAACGGCTTTGAAACTCATAGAAATCGGTATTCAAAACATTTTGACCTGAACATTTTGTCCCGGTGATCATAATTTGTTTAGTACTCAACACACAAGCTAGAAATTGTCGGTGTCGGCAGTCTTATGACACCAACAATAAATACATTATTCCTTATGGAGAAAAAATTATTTGGTGCTCATTTGTTTTGGTACTCATTGCTCTTTCTGGTATCAGTTAACGGTGAGTACCGAGATACCACTGTATGTTCTTTGTAACCGTCAAGGCAAGAAACATACTGTAATTTTTGGAGTATGAGACACACCTTTTTCCTCCCTAAAATAGGCTGATAATTTAGGTGCGTCTTATATTCTGAATGCAGCTCTTCTTTCCCAGCCCTAACTAGCTGCTAACGATCTTCCCAGCTCTTACCTTGCAGGCTCTTTCATTGTTACTCTCTGCGAATAATGTTTTCCAAGCCCTAAGTCTTTGCAGGCTTTTTTTCATTTCTCTAACTTGCTCCAAATAAGTTTCTTTCCAGCCCTAACTAGGTGCTAACAATGTTCCCAGCTCTTACCGGCTTGCAAGCTCTTTCATTGTTACTCTCTGCGAAGAATGTTTTCCAAGCTCTAAATCTTTCAGGTTTTTTAAATTGATCTACGTACTCCGAATGTTTCTTTCCAAGTGCTAATGATGTTCCCAGTTCTTACTGGCTTGCAAGCTCTCTTGTTGTTACTCTCTCTAATTTTTTTAAAGCCCTAATTAGGGTATAAAATAATGTGCTGAAGCTGACCAGACTAAGGACACTAGTCAGATGAATATCTAGTAAGCAGATTATTTTCCTTATTTTCCCCCTCCAAAACTGAAATGTGTCTTATACTCTGAAAAATATGGTACTTTTTAGCATATAACATGCTTCTTAGGGCTTTGGGGGGTCCCTTATCATACAAAGCTAATTGCAGCCATGAAGTGCTTTCAACCCGACTGGTAAATCATACTTTGCTTCTGAGCAGATTCCCGTTTGCTCTTTTATGTTTGTTTCTTCCAACCCTGTTTTACCTGGGATGAAGCAGAGACATCCCCTTCCTTAATATTTAGTCTTCTTGCTTCGTAACTTGAGGGGGTGAGGGGGACACCTCCACATCCCAGTGGCTAAAGTAGCCACCCAGCAAGACTTTCTGAGAAATGTCAGTTAATGGCGATTCGCCGGCGATTCGCAAGCAGCCTTGAGCAACATCTATGTGTTCCTCTGCAAAGAACTTTTCAGGAATTCCTTCATCCTCAGGGTTTCTCTGGTGGTAGATTCCCAAACAACTTCAAGTTCATTTTCCAGTTCTCTGAGAAGAGAGGAAAAAAAGGAAAAGGATGGGCTAGGTTTGCATGCCCCTTGCCCTCCATGTTTAAGCAGCACCTTGGGAGGTAAACGATCAATCAGTACAGTCAGAACAATTACATTGATTTTAGTATCTTGCCTGATAGTAAAGGACTACCGTGTACTCTAAACAAGAATGACTAAGGAGCTCTAAGCTAATGTTCAATCAAATGTTCTCGTATTTTCATCCTCTTATCTGCAGCAAGTTCAGAAAACATCACAAAGAATTGCCCTTCATTTTCTTTTCTCTTATTAATGACATCATGGATCAATGAATGAGCAAGAGTTAAGGAATCTCTATACCGTTCATTTATTTGAACGGTCCATTTTGCAGGTGTTGACACCTGTTGAGATACAGCAGATTCCCAACTTGGGATGCCCAAATGTATTGAATTATGGGGGTTGCAGCTCAACAAATCTGGAGGCCACCAATTTGTGATAAGATGAGCTATTTTATCTCAAGGGTTCATGTATGCAAAGACGGAGATTTTTACTGCTAAAATTCTCATTACGAATACGATTATCAAAATTCAGGGATGCAGTCACTTCCTTATAAATATATAGTACTGTATAGTATAGTATAGTATAGTATAGTATAGTATAGTATAGTATAGTATAGTATAGTATAGTATAGTATAGTATAGTATAGTACAGTACAGTACAGTACAGTACAGTACAGTACAGTGTTGATTATGACCTATAAAGCCCTTCATGGCACCGGACCAGACTATCTCAGGGACTGCCTTCTGCTGCACGAATCCCAGCGACCAGTAAGGTCCCACAGAGTGGGTCTTTTCCGGGTCCCGTCAACTAAACAATGTCACTTGGCGGGACCCAGGGGAAGAGCATTCTCTGTGGTGGCCCCAGCCCTCTGGAACCAGCTTCCCCCGGAGATTAGAACTGCCCCCACCCTCCTTGCCTTCCGTAAACTCCTTAAAACTCACCTCTGTCGTCAGGCATGGGGGAATTGAGGCATTCCCCACTCCCCCAGGCCTATACAATTTATGTATGGTATGTCTGTGTGTAAGTGTGGTTTAATAATGTTTTTTTTTAAATTTTTTAAATTTATTAGATTTGTTGTGAACTGTTTTATTGTATGTTGTGAGCCGCCCCGAGTCTATGGAGAGGGGCGGCATACAAATCTAATAAATAGATAAATAAATAAATAAGTAAACAGATCTGCATTAATCTTCTGCTCTTGAAAATCTATCTCTGCACCAATAAATCTTTTCAGCAGTTCAGCAGTTATCAAAAACCTTAGCCCTGTCACATCTTATAAATGTTGCGTTGTCTTGTCCTAATTCAATCTTGCACATACAATTCAAAAGCTGCATTGTATGTGCTGTCCAGCATGGCCCCGGTTTGAGAATTGTAATCTAGCTGTAAAAGATTGAAAACATAATAAGAATAATTATGTAAATTAATCATGTAACCTTCCTGGGTGCAAATATTACATTTATGTGTGGAACATAAGTCTAAATAGATTTCAATAATATTCAATTCTGCTCACCCTCCTGTTTAATTTAGCTTAGTTTATAAATAAGGTAAATACCTACTTTATAATTTCATAGGTGAGGGGGTCTAAGGAATTCTGGGAATTTAAATCCACAAGTCTTAAAGATGCCAAGGTTGGAGACCCCTGCCATAGGTTGAATTTTTCTCCTAAGAAAATTTGGTGTTTTAGGACCAGACAGTCTATTATAGGGTGCTTAGGCTTATGTATGCAAAGATTTTTCTTTCTTGAAGTCAATTCAGTCCAAATCTTTTGAGGGCTACAATTGTGTTCCTTAGTGTGTTTCTAAAACTGCCTTTCACCTGGTGGCATGGTCTACAATTTGAGTTGGATAGTCAAGACCATCTACTGCTAAAATTGACTTACTTCCTAGAGGTCTAGAAATTTTCGTTCAAGGTGGAAGACTTTACAGACAAACAACTCTATCAAGTTGTCAATTATCCCCATCCGCTTTGCAGTTTCTTGAGATTCTTCAAAGCTAATGAGGTTGCAAGACAGCAAATAATAAGATATTGATTTGCTGTACAGACAGAGAAACGACAACATCTCTTTTTTCTTTAAAGAATGGAAAACTTAAAAAAGCAAAGCTTGGCTAAATTTCTCCATAGCCGAAGAAATGACATGGCTTTCATCTATAGCTGGTTTGCATTCTTTTGTCTTTTTAGCTTTGGGTCTTCTCCTCATACGATCATCATTCAAGATCAGCCAAAACTAGATGGCAACAGCAATTGCATCTAGAGTTATATACCTCTTTATCATGCTTTATAACACTTTCTAAGTCTTTTGGGCACCATGGAGAGAATTTTTTCCCTGCAGACCAGAGGGGGCTGTAATGTCACGTAGTGCCTGCATCCTGTGGATGGGGCATTGCTTGTTTGTGTGGTCCAGTTTCTGGCATGGCGTGGCACAGTGTCAATCCACAAATTAGGGATCTTCTGCTTTAAGTGGTTTACAGAGTCAGCATACCTGGGTCCTCATTTAACCAACCTCGTAAGGATGGAAGGCTCAGTCAATCTTGAGCCAGTCAGGATCGAGCTCCTGGCAGTGGGCAGATCTAGCCTGCAATACTGCAGTCTAACCACTGTGCCATATCAATGGTGCAGTACATGATCAATATGCTATTATACAGACACTATACTGTTATACTATGAATTTTATAATGATCCTGATTGCTTTAATGTATCCCCAATTTGGACCGGGAGTCACTGCTCACAGCCACTCATGCTCTCATCACCTCGAGGTTCGAGCACAATTCTCAGAAGACGATGCTCTGATTTACAAACTCAATTCCATTATTTATTTATTTATTTATTTATTTATTTATTTATTTATTTATTTATTTATTTATTTATTTATTTATTTATTTATTTATTATTTGTTTAGATTTGTATGCCGCCCCTCTCCGCAGATTCATGTAACTTCAATGTTACATACGATATAAACCCAAGTAAACCAACCAAAAGTTTTTGTGCAAAGCGGGAGATGAGTCTTTAAAATGGTATAGCCAGCTTAATTGCTTGTTCTATTGACTGTTCATTCATGTAATACAATGGTTTTACAAGGGTTACGCAACGCATCCCTCCTTCTATAGAAGAAGGGGGAGGAGGAGGAGGAGGAGGAGGAGGAGGAGGAGGAGGAGAAGAAGAAGAAGAAGAAGAAGAAGAAGAAGAAGAAGGAGTTAAGGCTGTCTGTTCCCTGACGTTAGTTTTAATGTGTTGCTGAAATTTCTATCTGTTGGGAATAATTTCCCAGACAACAAATGTTGTCTTTAAATAAGCTGGTGGGAACAAATCAACAACAGCATTGAAAATTAGCCCAGCACTTCTGATTCTCGTTGCCAAGCTACAGATGCTCAAAAACAACCCCACCACCAATCAATAATTTTTTCTTTCTGTTACTCTTCGAACAAATTCGACTGCAAGAAATATGACTTTAGTAACCGAGTAGTTGATGCCTGGAACTCACCACCTGACTCTGTACTATCATCACCTAATCCCCAAAACTTTATCCTTAGACTCTCCACTGTTGACTAAGAGGTCAGCCAGCATAGGGCCACTCTGGAGAGAAGGACTGAAACAGAGTTCAAAAGTTAATCACGCCTGTCCGTCTTGCGCCTCTTCAGGAAGACAAGGCGACAAGCAAAAGGCAGGGTTTGTTAAGTGGGTTATCCTCCGTTGCAATCAATTACTTCCTTCAAGGTAAGCATAAAACATATCAGGAAAGACTTAATGAACTCAATCTGTATAGTCTGGGGGACAGAAGGGAAAGGGGGGACATGGTCGAAACATTTAAATAGGTTAAAGAGTTAAATAAGATTCAGGAGAGAAGTGTTTTTAATAGGAAAGTGAATACAAGAACAAGGGGGCACAATCTGAGGTTAGTTGGGGGAAAGATTAGAAGTAACGTGAGAAAATATTATTTTGCTGAAAGAGTAGTAGATGCTTGGAAGAAACTTCCAGCAGACGTGGTCGGTAAATCCACAGTCACTGAATTTAAACATGTCTGGGATAAACATCTATCCATCCTAAGATAAAATACAAGAAATAGTATAAGGGCAGACTAGATGGACCATGAGGTCTTTTTCTGCCGTCAGTCTTCTATGTTTCTAAGGTTTCGTAGGCAGAGGGGGGGAGGCAGGGAGGGAGAGTGGCATTTTCAATCCAGCAGACAAGAGGAAGAAGAGCGAAGTGCAGACAGAGTACGCCAGGTGGGGCTCTTTACAGCAAGTTCTGCATTCTAACCGCTAACCCCCCCCCCCCTCTTTCCCACTCTTCTAAACCATTTGGATGTAATTTGTTTATGGAAGGAGCCTTGGATTAACTTACTTCTTCTCCCTCAGAGCTTCTTCGAGGGAATCTTGTTTGTCTCGCACCAGCTGCTGGAGGTGCTTCATTTGTCTCTGGTACTGATGTTCTTTCCCAGCAAATTCCTGCTCTTGCTCTTGCTCTTCCGATTTGACTTTGAGGTCCCTGCACATGTCTGCCATCATCTTTTCTTGCACCTGTGAGAGTTGGGAACAGAATCCAGTTCAAAGCACAGCTCTCGGGCTACTTGCAGGGACATAGATGGATCGTAACCAGGGGAGGAAGATGGTTCTTTCTCTCGGCTGCTCCTTCGTCCTGAGTCACGGGATGGCCAGTTCGGAGAACAAATCAGGTAGGTGAGATCGAAGAAAGATGATTGGGTCATCTTTCTTCGAGTATGTTTACTAACATGCAGCTTGCCAATGAAGACAAAGATGTCACTGCTTTATTGTCTATTCCTCCCCGAAAGGCAGTTCTCAATAGCTTCAAAGCCAAATATTGGCTTGACTAAACAGGATGAACAGCTGGACTTTTAAACACACCTGCTTCTCTACAAGGTCAACTGTCCAGTTTTAATTATCGCTGCCGAAGTAATGATAAAAGAGATGTGACTCTACATTAGGGGTTATTTGTCCTTTAATCTAAGCACAGGAAGGAAAAAAGAAACAACCTTTGCTTTGCAAATTGATGCTTCTGTTACAGTGATGGCTATGCATTTGTTCTCCCTCTAGAATACTGGAATGTAACTCTTTTTTTCCTTTCTCTCGCACTTAATATGCCTTCCCTAGAAAAAGCCTGATGTGCAAATGGAGATTTTAAAGCTATTTTGGGACAAGTATTGCATTAGGTTCTGCATAATCAAAATTAATTAGAATGCACCACTGTCATCACGTCGGAAAGGAAAGAACCAAGTATTTTCCTGTCAATAAGTGCAGAGTGATAGGTTAACAACTACTCTGATGGTGAAGGCTATATTCCTCCTTCAGGTCTACAGTTGGAGAGTCAGCGCTTCATTTTCATGAATAAAACAAAAATGAAGTAACATTGAATTATGCATCCTGTAAAATTTCACACATGAGTTGATACATAACTATTGAAGGAGATTTCAATAGTATTTGGATGTGTGCGCCCATTTCACCTCTCGATGCTTGAAACTATCTATCACGAGAATCTATCTCTCAGAATATTAAGAACTTGGTTATTATAAAGAATGTGAGGCTAGTTGTCATTTAGGATTTGGGGGATGTTGGAATTTCATGGGGATATGTAGTCATATACAGCACATTTTACTCCAAGACATTCCTTGGCTAAAGGTTCCCAAGACAGGACCAGATGCAATAGTTTCATCCAGTACATTTGCTATGTTTGAACCTGATGCCAATAAGCATTTGAAAATGTGATTAGATCATACTGGACCATCTATTTTGAGTCAGCCCATAGATGCATCCTTAAAATCTTTTCATTTTTAAAATTTACGTTGTAGCTGGTTATGATATACAGTGAACCCTCGAGTTTCGCGTCCTCAAGGATCGCGAAAGGGCTATTTCGCTAGTTTGCAACCCGGAAGTAAACTCCACCATCTACGCATGCGTGCCCTTCCACGCATGCGTAGATGGTGGAGTTTCCCCGCCGGGCAGAGGCTTCCCTGGGTCTTCCCCCTCTTGCCCCGTAAGACCCCAGCGGCGGTGGGCTGGAGCGAGAGCTTGGGGCACCCTAGCTCCGCTTCCCAGCTGGGAAGCGGAGCCGGCAACAGCGTGGGCGGGCGGGCGGCGCGCGCGAGCTTGGGGCAGCCTAGCTCCGCTCCCCAGCTGGGGAGCGGATCTAGGGAGTCCCCACCGCGCACGCGTTGCTGGGGAAAGCGCGCGCGCTTGGGAACATCCCAGCTTCGCTCCCAGCTGGGGAGCGGATCTAGGGAGTCCCCCACCGCGCGCGCGTTGCTGGGGAAAGCGCGCGCGCTTGGGAACATCCCAGCTTCGCTCCCAGCTGGGGAGCGGATCTAGGGAGTCCCCACCGCGCGCGCGTTGCTGGGGAAAGCGCGCGCGCTTGGGAACATCCCAGCTTCGCTCCCAGCGAAGCTGGGATGTTCCCAAGCGCGCGCGCTTTCCCCAGCAACGCGCGCGCGGTGGGGGACTCCCTAGATCCGCTCCCCAGCTGGGAGCGAAGCTGGGATGTTCCCAAGCGCGCGCGCTTTCCCCAGCAACGCGCGCGCGGTGGGGGACTCCCTAGATCCGCTCCCCAGCTGGGAGCGAAGCTGGGATGTTCCCAAGCGCGCGCGCTTTCCCCAGCAACGCGCGCGCGGTGGGGACTCCCTAGATCCGCTCCCCAGCTGGGGAGCGAAGCTGGGATGTTCCCAAGCGCGCGCGCTTTCCCCAGCAACGCGCGCGCGGTGGGGACTCCCTAGATCCGCTTCCCAGCTGGGGAGCGAAGCTGGGATGTTCCCAAGCGAGCGGGCACCCAGGGAAGCCGTTGTGCGAGCAACGGGGTGGGCGGGCGAAGGGCGGGCGGCAGTAGAAGCAAAAACACCATCTGCGCAAGCGCAGATGGTGTTTTTACTTCCGCACCGCTACTTCGCTAAAAATCGATCATCGCGTGGGGTCCTGGAACGGAACCCTCGCGATGATCGAGGGTTCACTGTACATTGTTTTAACTATTGTTTAATCTAATCTGGATAAAAACCTAGATTCTATGACAGTTTAATCAGACCAGAGACTAGACTGCACTTGATTCCATTCTGAAGGCTCCCCGGGTAGTAAAACAGCTAATCCAGGAATAGCTTGATGCATTTAGGTGCACTGCTTAAATGGGCTTCCTGAATACCAGTGGTGTCTTTGAGGACCTTTAAGCAGTTAATGAGGTAAATGAAGAAGTTTCTTTTTTTTCTTTTTTCTTTCACTGGACATTAATTTAAAAAAAAACTTGTTTGGGTAAAAATAATTTATTCTGTAAACATTATTTTAAATGAATGTAGGACATCAACCTTTATCTAGGTTCAGATGCTATGCAATGTCACCCGAATAATTGGGAAAGAAGGGTAGAACACAATGTAATGTTTCAATGAACGGTTCCGAGATACAAGATAAAATGGAAAGTCAAATTGCTACTACCGTGTTTCCCCGAAAGTAAGACAGTGTCTTACTTTCTTTTTATCCCCAAAAGCCCCACTATGTCTTACTTTCGGGGTATGTCTTATATTGGAAAAAAATTGTCGAAGGCGGCATCTCCCCAGAGTCCAGAAGGGCAGACGCGGGACAGGAATCTCGTGAGCCCTTTTCCAAGTTCAACCTCAGGGCTCCAGGGCAGCCTCCTCAAGGGCGACAGCCACCCTCGTTCTCCTCCTCTTCCTCCTCCTCCATCACCGCCGCCACGCTGCGCTGCTCACCCAGAGCGAGGGGAGGAGGATCTGAAGAGAGCGGCAATGGGAAGGAAGCGCCCCGACCTCGTCTCGGGCGACAAGGGGTGGAAAGGGGGGGGTTCCTTTCAAGCGGCGCTGGGCGAAAGAGGGCGGGCGGCCAGCAGCAGAAGGCGAGAGGTGCCTCCTTCTCCGGCTCTCCGGCAGATCGAGCGCGCGAAGAGGTGCACTTGGCGAGCGGCACTTCCCCGCGGCACTTGGCGAGCGGAGAGGCGGTCGCCTCACCTGCCGCCCCACTCTGGGGGTCCTTGGCTTCTGCTGGGGGTGGGGGGGGTCCGGACACCCCCTTCTCCGGCTCTCCG
This sequence comes from Erythrolamprus reginae, assembly GCF_031021105.1. Classification (NCBI taxonomy): domain Eukaryota; kingdom Metazoa; phylum Chordata; class Lepidosauria; order Squamata; family Dipsadidae; genus Erythrolamprus; species Erythrolamprus reginae. Next base: position 12,663,423 of record NC_091958.1, read on the forward strand.
GCATATTGAAGAGGCACCTCTCACCTTCCGCCGCTGCCCGCCCGCCCCCTTTCGCCCAGCGCCGCTTCGGAAGGCCGGAACCCTCCCTCCGCAGACCCAGAGATAAAGGAGGCGCGGAGCGGGGAGAGCCGCCTGGCAGAGCGTTTGCAGGTGGCGGCGGGGGGGGACGACGGCGGGGGGGGACGTATGTCGAGGTTCTACTGTACCCCGTGTTTCCCCGAAAGTAAGACATCCCATGTCTTACTTTCGGGGTATGGCTTATATTAGCTGACCCCCCTGAAACCCCCGATACGTCTTACAATCAGGGGTGTCTTACTATCGGGGAAACAGGGTATAAGGTTCATCAACTCGTATTGGGCTCACCTCTTTCTCTAACTTCCCAGTATGAAAGGATACATCTGAGGAAGTCTCACAGTAGTTTAATCATTTTTTTCCCCACAGACTATTACTTTAGTTTAGTGTTTCTCAACCTTGAGAAATTTAAGGTGTGTGTACGTCAACTTCCAGAATTGAAGCTAGTCTTCAATCCCCTTTTTCAGCTAGAAGTTTTTCCCAGTGCTATCTAAAATCCTGGAAAACTAGTGCCACTACAGTAGAGTAAATAATACAATTGTGAAAGGACCAATATCATGGCAGCAATAAGATAACTTTCCACGCCTCTACATATTTTGGCTTGGGAAACAACAGGAAGCAAGATTAGTTTTTCCTCAACTTTTGAGTTAATAATTACAGTTGTGCTTTGAAGAAAATGACACCAGAAAATAATTTGAGCAAAAGTTGTAAATATTGCACAGTCAAGAAAAGGTTGAATATGTCCCATAATCGGTTGTTGGAGAAACAACTTCCAGGAGATTATAAAACAGGTGAGAAAAAAATAACTTTGTAAAATTATATGAAGTTAAATATAACGTAGTCACAACGAGAAATGTGAACGGATTTCATCAATTTTAACTCATCCCCTTTTACCATAAACATACAAATGCAACGACAGAAATATTACACCATTAGGAAAAAGGCCTGATAAAAAAATGAGTAGGGAAACTCACTGCTGTTCTCTTTTGACAGTGTGCCTAACGGGAAGATGAATTATCCTCAAACTGACGGGGAAGAAAAAGTGCTGAACGAGGAGCTGGAGTGCAAAATCTGTTACCAGAAATTCAACCTCCAGAGTCGCAAGCCCAAACTCCTGGACTGCCACCACCGAGTGTGTGCAAAATGCCTAACTAAAATCCGTCAGGTAGGAAGCGGCTCGCTTCGCATTAGCTGCCCTTTCTGCCGGCATGAGACAGAACTACAAGAAGAAGAAGTAGAAGGGCTCCCTGATGATTTGAACATCTTGTCTAGACTCGTAACCAAAGATAGGTCAACATGGAATTCAGAGTGCAAGGAAGTTCTCCTGACCCCAAAGAACTTGGCTTCTTCGTCAAGTCCTTCGCGTGGCTCATCAAACTGCCTGGTGATAACCATCATGGAAGTACAGAGGGATTCCCCCCGGACTTCCAGCCAAAACACCCTCTCGGATTATTACACAGATCACAGCTTGGACTCCGAATCTGTCAATTCCACCAACCAATTAGACCAAGATGTTTTCTCCAAACTTTGTAATCACATCCCCAGAATACTAGTGTGGCTGCTTGGCTTTTTTTACTTCGGTTCTTTGCCTCTTGGTATCTATTTATTAGTGATTCAGAAAGTCACTCTGGGAATTGTCTGCGTCAGTCTCGTGCCATCCAGTCTGACTGTATGTCTTGTGTACGGTTTTTGTCAGTGCCTCTGCCAGGGAATGTGCGACTGTTCTTCTAGAAATTGATGCCAGACAGGAAAAGGATATTGAGACAGATCGAAGTCTACACAATGAGGTTTTTTAAAAAAAAATGTGACTGTAAGTAAAAAGGAGGAGGACATCGGTCTATGAACTGGTGTTTTCAACATTCCATTTTTCTGATTACAGAAATGAATAAAGATGATCTTTCTAAAAAAATAAAATCTTTATGTGGGAGAAGTCTGGCATCTTGAAAATGCAATATTCAAAGCACTGGATGACTAGAAGGAGCACAAATTGAGCTGATGTCTCTGAATGCAGCCCTTTAATATATTTTAAAGGTTGCCTCTTACTCAATCACAAGTTGGACCAGACGTTAGTGAGAAGAATTTCCCCCGAGAAAGCAGCCTGAAGTTATTTTCCTTACTCCCCAGATTGTTACATCAACAGGGGGATAAGAGTAAAATTGCTTTGTTAAACTAAGGCCATGCTTAATTTAATTCATGGCTTTGTTGAGGAAAGCAGCTATGAATTTATCTCTTGCTCTGCTAAGGAGGCAGGAGAGATCAAAGACTGCAATTTTTGAACTCTTCACTCTCTTGCAAATTGGACGGCTCTCTAACCAATGTTTGATAATAAAATATATAGCTCTATTTGTGCTGTGGTCTGACAATAAACTAGGCTATTTCTGGCAATGTAGATTTCTCTGATAAAGTTTAGATATCACTTGTATATCGATGCATAGTGCTTTGCTCAATTAAGATGAACAGTTTTATGTATGTGGGCTATGTATCCATACATTGTATATGGTTATGAAGCTGGTACGCTAAAGAGGGAGTTCTCTTTTATTGTATGCGCTGCCATATTCTGCAACAGACAATTCTATCAGTTTAAAAAGGAGCATGCAACAACGTTTTAGGCTAGAGCATACTAATACCTGCTGCTTTACAAGGGAGATGAAGAATTACTTCTGAAAACCTTGTCCGAATTCACAATACAAATGTCTTGTTTAAAATCTTGTTTAAAAGTCAGCATCTACCTTTTGCAATTTGATTTGAATAATCTGGTGTCACCCATCTTTATCTGAAAATAATAGCTACTCCAAGCAGCTGGCACATTTTAGCACTCTTGCATGTTGCAAAAACCTCCAGATACCATCCTTCTAAATAAAATGTGGGTTCACAGGGCTGGAAAGGAACTCAGAGTTCTTGCAGTTGGTGGTATGGATGAACACAATCTAAGCAGGGGCATGCCACTTTTTTCAGGAGGTTATAGGGAAGTGTAACTGGGTGATGCAGAGGCCTAGAGATGGAGCTCTCACCTCACAATCAGGAGGCTGTGTGTTTGATCCTACGTAGAGGCAGATATTTCTCTCTCTGAGCATACTGAGAATATATCTACTGAGTAAAACTCCACTGTGGCAACAGGAAGGACATTTTGCCAGTAAACACTCTGCTAGCTCCAATCAGTTGGCCAGACTCCACTCCACAAGGGATTCTCCATTCTCTCCATGGAATGGTCCCTGTCCCAAGTTCCTTTTTTCGGTGCCCTTGAAACTTTGAACAGTAACTAAACCAACTGTTGTACAGGTATGTCGAGAACGGGCTATAACCGTCCAGATCTCAGGTTGGGAATTCCCCTCTATGCCCAGTCTCAGCTTACAGCCTGCCCTGCCTTCCCAGAGCCCTGCTTGCAAGCTGGACCAAGCCGCCTTCCCCAGGCAACCTCCTCACCCTGCAACTGGCCACCTCCTGCTGGTCATGCGAGACGGTGGGCAGCTTCTACCCAAGGCAGCAATACAGGTGCTGTTACAGCAATTGGCCAGCCCGGCTCCAAGCACGGGGGTCAGCCAGTTGCCCCACTCGTGGAGAGCCCCCAAGTTGGGCACGCAGCCCAGGCGGTGGCAGAGCTGCAGGAAGCAGTCCAGATCTCCTTGTACCTGCTTCCATGACTCCTCCAGTTGGGTGGTCATTCTGGGAGTTGAAGTCCACAAGTCTTAAAGTTGCCAGATTTGAAGACTTCGGCCCTAAAAGCATCCGACTGACCACTCTGGCATTGCCGAATTAAGCAAACTTCTGCTTCTCATGTTCAAGTCATTAAATGGATTTCAGAATTATTATTTTTTTTGGGTGGGGGGGAATTGCAGGGATCCATGTCAAGAAAACAACAGTAGTAAAAAACCCCACATCAATGTATGTTCAAAACCACCACAAAGATTAGCCGAGAAATGGATAAATTTGACTGTATGAATTGAAGCCCAATGAAGTATTTAGGTGCAAAATTAGGTTCAGCTCCCCCCAGAGATTAGAATAGCCCCCACCCTCCTTGCCTTTCGTAAGCTCCTTAAAACCCACCTCTGCCGTCAGGCATGGGGGAACTGAGATATTCTTTCCCCCTAGGCCTTTATAATTTATGCATGGTATGTTTGTATGTATGATTGGTTTTATAACAAGGGGTTTTAGCTGTTTTTAGTATTGGATTGTCACATGTTGTTTTTACCACTGTTGTTAGCCGCCCCGAGTTCATGGAGAGGGGCGGCATACAAATCCAATAAATAAATAAATAAAATAAATAAATATTGTCAGGGGCAACGGGAAAAGAGCACATGGGTCTTCTTTGTCAAAGCAGCTGAAGCATCATTCAGAACTCAGATGCTCAACTTTGTTTTGTTTAGCTAATAAGGATAGTGATAACGCTCGGCATTGTTTCACCTGATTCGTTAGTGAGTAGCAGTGATGGAATTCAATTTTTTTACTACTGGTTCTGTAAATGTGGTTTGGTGAGCGTGGTGTGGCTTGCTGAGAGTGGCTTGGTGAGTGGGGCAGCGGAAGGATATTGCAAAATCTCCATTCCCTCCCCACTCCTGGGGGAAAGATATTGCAAAATCTCCATTCCCTCCCCACTCTGGGGCCAGCCAGAGGTGGTATTTGCCAGTTCTCCAAACCGTTCAAAATATCCGCTACCAGTTCTCCAGAACTTGTCAGAACCTACTGAACTGCATCTCTGTTAAGTAGCCATGTCTTGATAAAGTGAAAATAGATATACAGTGATCCCCCGATCATTGCGAGGGTTCCGTTCCAGGACCCCTAGCAATGATCGGGTTTTCGCGAAGTAGCGCTGCGGAAGTAAAAACACCATCTGCGCATGCGCAGATGGTGTTTTTACTTCCGCAGCGCTAGCGAGGAGCCGAAGATTGGGGTTCCTGGGAAGGGGACTCAGCTTGTCCGCCGCCCGCTCGCGCATTGCCCGCCCACGCCGTTCATTCTCGCTGCTTCCCAGCTGAGTCCTGAAGCGAATTCGCTTCAGGACTCAGCTGGGAAGCGGCGAGAATGAACGGCATGGGCGGGCGATGCGCGAGCGGGCGCCGCTTCCCAGCTGAGTCCTGAAGCGAATTCGCTTCAGGACTCAGCTGGGAAGCGGCGAGAATGAACGGCGTGGGCGGGCGATGCGCGAGCGGGCGGCGGACAAGCCGTTCGCTCGCGCTCGCTCGCGCCGCTTCCCAGCTGAGTCCTGAAGCAAATTCGCTTCAGGACTCAGCTGGGAAGCGGCGAGAATGAACGGCGTGGGCGGGCGAAGGGCGGGCGGGCGGCAGCGAGGAGTTTGTGTGGGCGGTGGGGAAACTCCTCGCTGATGCCCGCCGCTCGCCCTCCCGCCAGCAAGAGGGGGAAGACCTAGGGAAGCCGCCCAGCAGCTGATCTGCCCGGCGCCATCTACGCATGCGTGCCCATAGAAAAAAGGGCGCGCATGCGCAGATGGTGTTTTTACTTCCGGGTTGCAAAATCGCCATATAGCCATTTCGCAATGATCGGGGTCGCAATACCCGGGGGATCACTGTATCTCTAAATACAATTAAAACACCAGCACTATCAATTTCCAGCCTTGTGAGGTATTTGTTATGGATACAGATGTGCAAAATTCATTCTACTCCAGGCCATGCTGAGCCCACTTCTGGACGAGGCCATTCCAGGGAAGATTTTGAAATTTCCAGAAGTAACTCTGAATTTTAAAAAGCAGCTTGAGAGCTTCCAAGGAAGATTTGACCACAAAATAGCCTGTTTTGTCCAGAGTGTCATGTTCTCATCTGTCCTACTTCCACATTTTCAAAAAAGCTTATGTGTTTGATTCTGCTCTGGAAAAATCAGTAACGGATACCATACTACATATATATCCTGCAAATGTTTAAAAGGAGGTGCTTACCTTGACTTTATCTTCTAATTTTCCTACACGTACATTTCTTTCTTCTATTTTGTTCAGAAAGCCACCCTTCTCTTTCTCCAAACAATTGGCCTAGGGAAATCAGAAAAGGCATTTGTGAATTCTCAAAAGATTTCCTTCTTTAGGGGGAAAGATTATTCTACCAAATTTTAAGTTCCCAGGTAAGTTCAGAGATGGGATAAGAACCTACTTTAAATCATGATCCTCTACCCAGTATTATCTAGCTGATAAAAGCTCCCTAGGATATTATCCAGAGATCCTTCATAAAACCAGCTTCTTGAAAGTGTTTTAGACAATATGTATATTTCTTTATTTATATCCTGCCTTTACTATTTTTACAAATAACTCAAGGTGGTGAATACAAACCTTCTTATTTTCCCTGCCCGGCCCAACGTCACTCATGCTTTTGCTCCTTAAATAAATTAAGTGTATCTTTGATTCATTTGATTACCCTGTTTAGAAGCTGATCACGTTCTTCAGCTATATTTTCAGCCAAGATGACCATATTCTTTAGATGCTTGTGGGAAGTCATCTCGGTTTCTATTGATTCTTCCAAGTGCTGCTTCAGAACACCGATTTCTTGCTCTAAATTGCTGCATGATGTTGACAAAAGGCAGAAAAATCTCTCAGGGAGGAATTCAATATTGGGATTTGAGTCTCACAAAGAAATTGCAGGAAATTATATTTGGGTTACCACCAGTGTTCCCTCTAATTTTTTTTTTGGGGGGGTGGGCGGAAAAGTATAGTGTCTGAGCGGCTGTCCCTTCGGGACTGGGCGGCACAGAAATAATAAATAAATAAATAAATAAAAAACTCACCCTGTTTTGCCTCAGAGAATTTCAAAATAAAATACTGTACTGTGTGTCTATAACAGTGAGCTCATAATAGGGCAACTCTGTCAATATCAAAATGCCACTTAAATAGTTGAGCTAGTTTCAAACTAGATTTTGATTTTCTTTCTCTCTTCCTTACTCCCATTCTTTTTCTTTCTCTTTTCCTTCCTCTCTTTTTTCTATCTGTTTCTCTCTCTTCCTCTCTTCCTCTCTCTCCTTCCCTCTCACTCTTTCCCTCTCGGCTTCTGGGCAGGTTTGGAAAACTCTGAGTTGATGATGATTTTTAAGTGCGCCATGGCTCACTGCTCAGCTTAGAGGGAACTATGGTTACCACCTCAACCAAACAATTGAAAGAATCGGTCATCAAATGTTCACTGAAACAGGATACTTATAAATTATTCCTACGTACTGAATTTTTTCAGGATTTAATATGCTAAAATAATTGGGTAGTTTTTTAGGAATGAATTACCATAAAGAAACTATATAACTGGTTCAAATAATAGTACCCGTACCATTCTAAAAGAACAAGTAGTAGGCTTTGGGAAAACATTGCAAGGCAAATGCCAGACTTACTATAGGTACTACTCCACTTATGATCACAATTGAGCCCAAAATTTGTTGCTTACTGAGATACTTAAGTCAGTTTTATTTTATGACCTTTCTCCACTGCAGCTGGAAGGAGAGTCCAACATGGGTAATTTACCAATCCTATTGGTAGAGACTGAGCTAATTTAAATATTTAAATATGAGGTAGTCACCGCCCCTTAGCAGCCCCCAATACCTCAGTTTTAAAAACTCAGTCCAAGAGTAGAGACTGTTGAGTTTTTTCTTGGAATGAAAGTAATGTTTAGTAATGTATAGTAATTAAAAATAATGCATTAATCTTTGTGTTTTTCTCTCTTTTCTCTCTTACAGATGCTGAGAATGAAGAGGGAAATTCTGAGGGGTCTCTGCCCTCCGCGGGCACAACCCCCCACCGTGCTTCTCCTCGGGTTTCCCTTCCCTCAGAGGGTACTATACCTATCGAGGAGCAACTCAGCCTGGGGTCACTGGCCTCAGTGGCCATACCCGGCTGTCAGCCGAAGGTGAGGGGGTCAGTCCCCCTCACTGGGAGGCTTGGAGTTTGCCGTTCCGTTAGGGACAAGGCTTAGCGCAGGGCCAGCGCTTATCAGCTGTTAGGCGGCGAAAGAAAAAAGCCGCCGCCGCCGCGACCGATACCTGATTGCCGGGAAGCCGCTTCGTTCAGCAAAACAGAGGCTGCTGAAGGCAGACCGGTGGGCGAGCTCCTTCTATGAAGGGAAGTCACCCTCGAAGATGAGAGGGCGGCAAAAAACCCGCGGAGATCGCCATTTTGGGGCGAACTGTTTCCCGCGCCCGCCATGTTTAGGCGGGAGGACTGTTGCTCTCCACCCAATCAGTGGGCGCGATCAACAGCTTAAGGCGCAGGCGTAGGCTCTGAGGTGCTTAAACGCCATTTTGCTGAGATCGGGTTACCAGTAACCCTCGTTCTTAACGTGTCTCCTCTGGCCTTGTGTGACAATTAACAACTGTCAATCGTGAGTAGACATGGAAGATAAGTCCTTAGACAAAGCATCTTCCCCCAGCGTGATGCCTCAGGATAAAGGCAAAGGGAAGTCCAAAGAGAAATCTAAGGCTCCAGCCTCCTCTTCTATCAAAGAGGCAGAGAGGCGCATTAAAGCGTTGGAGCAGAGGTTGGAGGCAGCCCTCCTAACTCCAAGAACCACCTCTCCCTTATTGCAGGCCAGGGATCAACCAGCACCCCAATCTGTTTTGAGAACTACAGAGACTTTGTCAGAGAGAGATTGGTCTCCAGAAAGGCAAAATCCTTTTATGCCTCAGGTTGTCCCTCCATCTGGGCCTCATCAGGCGAGACCAGGGTCTGCCAGTCACTCATTGAGGAGTGCGCCATCGGCCACCTTTACGCCCACGGCTGCTGGGCTTAGGGTGCAGCCTGATACCTGGCAGTAGATGTCCCCTGCCTTGCAAGGACTCATCTCTGATGCTTACTCTCAAGGGATGGCTGTGGGGGTGCAACAAAATGTCCAGCACTCCCGCCCAACATAGCCCAGGAACCTGTGGGCTGCACCCCCCCCTCGGGTATGGGGTCTTGGATGGAGGAGCCCTCACCATTAGAGGACACCAAAAAAGAATATGATTTTTCAGATGATGAGACAGCTCCAGATCCACCGGTGACAGCTGGGTTTTTTAAGGCTCCCCTTTTCAAGATTCTGCTCCATAAGGCCAAGCAGGCAGTGGACTTACCGAGTCCCACCAAGGCAACTGAGGCCTCAGATGACCCTAAGCCGTCTGCTGTATTATTTAAGGAGCCCCAGCCCGAGACTGATCATGTGCCATCCTCGGAGATTTTTCGACAAAGCATCAAGCGCCCCTGGCAGCAACCTGCAGCAGCTCAAGGTCCTTCGGTCATAGAGAGGAGGTTTTATACCCTGGATGATGACATGGAGAAGCTGCTGGAATTCCCGCCCATCGACCAGCCGGTGATGACCTTGATTTCAAAGGCCTTGGTGCCATCAGAAACCGGCGATAGCTTGAAACCAGAGGATAGAAAGGCGGAGAATTTGCTGCGGAAATCTCACCAAATGGCTAGCTGGGGGTTTCGAGCAGCGGCTGCAGCTTCATTTTTCAATCGTGCTTCGATAATGTGGCTGCAGGAAGTGCAGGCCCGCCTAGGTCCAGAAGAAGGCCGCTTGCGTCAGGACCTTAGTAAATTATTGGCGGCTGTGGAATTTTCGGCAGATGCCACCCTCCACGCAGCAAAATTTTCGGCTAGAGGGATGGCGGCGTCGCTGGCCTCCAGACGCCTCCTTTGGTTGAGGAGCTGGCCAGCTGACCTAAAGTCCAAGTGGAACCTGGCTTCATCTCCATACCAAGGGGATAAACTCTTTGGAGAGGCGTTGGATCCTGTTCTCATTGAAGATAAGGATAAACGGAAGACCCTTCCTAGAGCATACAGGCGCCAGGAACGCAGGGCCAATCCCTACACTCGCCGTCAGCCATTTCGGTGGGACTCCTCCTCGTCTGTTGCACAGACTAATAGGACATACGCGCAGAACCAGTATAACCAGTCCACCTTTAGAGGTGACCGCGCAGCCTTTCAAGATAGGCCCAGAGGATACCAACAGGCACGGCGGCCTTTCAGAGGGAACCAAAGGGGCTTCAGACGCACAAAATGACTTGGCTTCGTTACAGCCCGTAGGAGGCAAACTCCAACGTTTCAGTGCCTCCTGGAGGAATACCTCCACCGACAAATGGGCAAATGCCACAATATCTCAAGGGTTGCGTCTGGAGTTCCTGCAGCCCCCACCAAATGGTTTTGTACAATGCCCAATGACACGAGATCCACAAAAAAGAAATCATCTTCAACTAGAGATCAAGCATCTTCTAAACATAGAGGCAATAGAAGTAGTACCTGAGCATGCCAAGGGCACGGGGTTCTACTCCATCGTTTTTCTAGTGCCAAAGTCATCGGGGGGGGGGGGGGTTCGGATGATCTTAAACCTGAAACTTCTGAACACCTTCATTCGATATCGTCGATTTCGAATGCATTACCTTCAATCAATTTTTGCCTCCATTCGACATCACGAATGCCCTCACATCTATCGACCTGAAAGAGGCCTACCTGCATGTTCCAGTATGGCCGGCCCATCGTCGTTTTCTCAGGTTTTGCCTCAACGGTGTGCACTACCAGTACCGAGCCATGCCATTCGGCCTGTCCTCGGCGCCTCGTACCTTTACAAAGTTGGTGGACATCCTGACGGCCCATCTCAGGTCTCAATCAGTAAGGGTCATGGCATACTTGGACGACATTATCGTGCTGTCCAAGTCACTGTCCCAGGCGCACCAAGACCTAGCGCTCACAAGGCGTACTCTGGAGTGGCATGGTTATAAGGTCAACGAGGAGAAGAGTCATCTCCATCCTGCCATGAGGATCCAACACCTGGGATCGATCATAGATACCGACAAAGATACGGTGTCCTTGACACCAGAGAGACTAGCCAACATTCGGCGACTGGTCACCGAACTATGCCAACAGCATCAGGTATCACTGGCCATGTTGTCCAAGGTACTTGGAACCTTAGTGTCGGCAATAGGAATTGTGCCATGGGTTCGGCACCACATCAGAGGACTCCAATGGTTCCTCCTGCCATACCAGAAGGACAGAGTGAGCCATTCACAACGGAAGGTAAGACTGTCAACATCCGTCAGGCAGTCACTGAGATGGTGGTTGTCCCCAGCGTTACTCCAAGGTTCCCCTCTTCACAGCCACGAATGAGTGATTCTCACGACAGATGCCAGCCTGTCAGGCTGGGGAGCTCACATGGGTCCTCATATGGCTCAAGGCCTGTGGTCTCAGGAGGATTTGACCCCGGTCAATATCAACTTCCTCGAGCTCAAGGCAGTTTTCCTAGCCCTGGAAACCTTTGCACACTGGGTGCGGGACAGACATGTTCTAGTTTTGACGGACAATGTGGCGACCAGGGCACACCTGAATCATCAGGGGGGAACCAAGTCACATCGTCTCATGTTCGAAACTACAGCTCTTTTCGACTGGGCCGAGAATCATCTGGCTTCATTAACGGCAGAGCACATTGCGGGGACCAGCAATGTGCAGGCGGACTGGCTGAGCAGAGCCACTCTGGATCCTTCGGAGTGGCGGCTGAACCCAGCGCTTTTCAACCAAATAGCCCTCCGCTTTGGAACCCCATTAGTGGACCTCTTTGCAACCCCGGACAACACCCAATTACTCAGGTTTTACTCCTGGTTTCCAGTGCCAGGAGCGAAAGGGGTCAATGCCCTTCTGTCTGCCTGGCCTCAGGGTCTGCTTTACGCCTTCCCCCCGACGTGTCTCATTCAGAGAATATTGGACAAAATAATTTGGGAGGGGGCGGAGGTGATTATGGTGGCTCCCCATTGGCCGAGGCGTCCCTGGTTTGCAGATTTGATTGCCCTGTCGGTATCTCCTCCGTGGAGGATTCCAGACCGCGAAATATCGCTGAGCCAGGGGTCAGTTTGTCATCTGAACCCTCAGTGGTTCAAACTGACCGCCTGGCACTTGAAAGGACAAGTCTAAGACACCAGTTTTTACCGGACAATGTCATATCTACCATGCAGGCAGCTCGTCGCCCGTCAACGGTGAGAATTTACCAGGCTACATGGGCAGCCTTTTGTAGGTTTTGCTCGAACCAACACCTTAATCCCAAAGAGGCTTCGGTAATAGCAGTTTTACAATTCCTACAGGCAGGGGTCGAGAAAGGTCTGGCTCCAAATACCTTGAGAAGGCAATTAGCTGCCCTTGCAACCATCGTTCGAGTTCCTCAGTCTCGTTCTCTAGCCCAACACCCTTGGATAAGGGACTTTATTAAAGGAGCAATTAACACTCACTCACCTCCAATACACAGGTTCCCAACATGGGACCTCTCCCTGGTGTTACGGGCTCTTACAGCACCTCCCTTTGAACCGATGAGGTCAATTCCACTTCGTTTGCTCTCAATAAAGACAGCCTTTTTAGTGGCGATCACGTCAGCACGCCGAGTGTCTGAATTATCGGCCTTGTCTACTCGAGCAGATCTGTGTGTATTCCACCCAGACAGAGTTGTGTTGAGATTGGACCCGTCATTTATTCCTAAAGTGAATTCCGGGTTCCACAGAGCGCAGGAACTAGTACTTCCAGACTTTTGTACGCACGGCACTCACCCTCTGGAGTTAAGATGGCACAAGGTGGATGTTCGGAGAGCCTTGAAAATCTACATCAGGCGGACTGAACAGTTCAGAAAATCTGAGAAATTATTTGTGTCCTTTGCCCAATGAACAATGGGAATTGCAGTCTCGTCAAAATCCATCAGCCGCTGGCTTAAAGACTGTATTGAGGAAGCGTACAAAGCTCGGTCTCAATTATCACCAGCCGGTGTGACAGCACACTCTACCAGGAGTGCAGCCACGTCCGCAGCGTGGATTACTCAGGCGTCAATTGAGGACATTTGCCAGGCAGCGACTTGGGCGTCTCCTACAACTTTCATCCGGCATTATAAACTTGATTCCGTAGCTTCGGCTGAAGCTTCCTTTGGAAGGCGTGTGTTGCAGAGAGTGTGTTCCACTCCGACGACCGTGGCACAGCCTTTGCCCTCCCATGGGCCTTAAATCTTTGGTATATCCCATGTTGGACTCTCCTTCCAGCTGCAGTGGAGAAGAACTGTTGTACATACCTGAACGGTCTTCTCGCTGCGCTGGAAGGAGAGTCCAAACCCACCTGGCATGTTTGGTCGCCAGGTCGCCGGAGTATTTGGGTTTACGAATTTCAATTTTTATGAGGTTATGTGTTGATAGTTCAATAAATTGTGTTATCCTTAAACTGGCTTCGTTTTTAAAACTGAGGTATTGGGGGCTGCTAAGGGGCGGTGACTACCTCATATTTAAATATTTAAATTAACTCAGTCTCTACCAATAGGATTGGTAAATTACCCATGTTGGACTCTCCTTCCAGTGCAGCGAGAAGACCGTTCAGGTATGTACAACGGTTCTTCTTGACACAGTTCCTAAGCAAATCACTGCAGCTGTTAAGTTAGTAACACTGTTGTTAAATGGACTAACTCCCCCTGTTGACTGTTGCTTGTCAGAAGGTCGCAGAAGGTGACTGTGTGACCTTGGCACACAACAGCAGTCATAAATATGAGTCAGCTGCCAAGCACCCGAATTTGGATCATATGATTATGGAGATGCTATAGTGGTTGTGTGAAAAATGGTTGTAAAAAATGGCACTTTTTTCAGTGCTGCTGTAACTTTGAACAGTCACTAAATGAACTTTTGTTAAGGGAAGAAAAGTAGTGGACCGAGGGGACAAAAACACAGAGAAAGATGTCAACATTTAAAAAACATTTTTCTCAGCTATGATGACTGCGAAAATGAATCTAACTTAAAACAAATTTTAGCTTTACTTTGATATAAATTCAGTCTTAAAAAGCTTTGGTATTTTAAAAGAAGCAGACCACCTGCATGTCCAGTGACCAAAAACTGTTTTTTTGAGAGGCTGCAAAAAGGAAGCAAAAACACAAGAACCAAAATAAGAAACCTTTTAGTGTCCTGTGCCATTTTCAGCTGAGCTTTTAATGTTTTGTTTTGTACCACCAGGACATTTTTCTCAACAGACAGGCTTGTTTGAAGAGAGGCTAGTTTTTCCATTAGTTCCTGGGTCTCCTTCTCTCTCTTTTCTTGTTCCATCTGCAACTCACTATAGAAATAATAATGAAAATTGGACAGCAAACCAAGACATCCAGCTTCATAACTTGTAGAAATGAACAGATCAATTAGAGTTGATTCAGTAGTGAAAAAAGAACCTATTTCTGACAACATGGCAATCGCTGCAAATGTTAAAAGCCTGCAGTTACAACAACCAAGGCACTTAATTAAATTAAAACATTTGACATACAGTACGAACCCATTTCATGAAGTCAAAAGCTGAAAGTGTAATACATAGACATGAAAATGGCAAAAAAAGTGTATTGTAAAAAAAGTACATTAAAGCCACTGAGAGGAATGGGGCTTTTATCATCAAGACACTTACTTTTTAAATTTATTTTCCATGGCAGCATACTGAGAGCGTAATTCTTCCATCTCTGATTCTTGATTTTTTTTTTCATTTTTCAGAGTATGGAGCTCCTTGGTCAGTTTGTAAACTAGATAAAAATTATGATTTGCACAAAATTCAAAACATTAGGTGAGAAAAGAGTTATTCTGATAAATTTTTGTTCCCATTTTGATTCCAGTCTTGTGATTCTTACACATGTTAATTTGCAGTATTATTTGCTTGGAACAGCTTGCCTTTAGAAACTACTTCTGTGAGGTTGTATAGGTTCTCCTGCTTGACCAGGGAGCTGGACTAAAAGACCTCCAAGGTCCCTTCCAGCTCTATCCTCCCCTACTGTTAGCTACAAAAGCTTCCTTTTCACAAGTCTGTAATGTCAGTGCAATTTGTTAAATTGCTGTCAAATATAAATCTCATTAAATCTACAAATAGGATCAGCAACTACAGAGAAAAAGTAATCGTCTCTAACTCTAAACTTTTATTTTGTCCCTTTTATTTTGCTTATGACCAATGTTCCCTCTAATTTTTTTTTGGTGTGGGCGGAAAAGTATAGTGTCTGAGCGACAGTCCCTTTGGGACTGGGCGGCATAGAAAAATAAATAAATAAGAAAAAATTCCCTTTTTTTATTAAAAGAAATTAATAATAAAACAAAACCAAAATCTATTACTATTATTATCTTCTCTTTTTCCATCCCTCTCTCCTCCCCCCTTGTGTGTGTGTGTGAACTCTTGAACCATTTCCAATCAGAGGTGAGCTATTGGAAATAGTTCAAGAGTTCACACACACACACACACATAAACGGCTGGGTTTTTTTTTCTCTGTTATTTTTTGGGTGCTTTTTACCATATGTTTTAAATCAAGAGTCATTTTTCTCTCTTTCTCTCTCCCCCTCTTGCTCCCTCTCTCTCTCTATTGCTTTCTCTCTCTCTCACTCTTTCGCTCTTTCTATCTCTCTTGCTATCTCTCTCTCCCCCCCCTTTCTCTCTCTCTCCTAGCAGCAGCATTGGGCAGTAGCCGCGGGGCAGCGGCAGGGTGATCAGCTGTGAGGCGGAGCTCTGGAACTGAGGCACCGACGGTGAGGGGGCTGGGAGAGTGCTTTCTCCCAGCCCCCTCACCGTCGGTGCCTCTGTTCCGGAGCTCCGCCTCACAGCTGATCACCCTGCCCTTCGGGAACGCCTGCCCTGCCTCTACTGCAGCCCCCTTGCTGGAAGTCTGGGATGAAAGTGCTCCCAGCGAAGGGGCTGCGAGAGGGGCGGGGCGGGCATTCCCGAAGCCCGCGGAGAAAGTACTCTCTCGCAGCCCCCTGGCTGGCAGCACTTTTGTCTCGCAGCCTCCACCGCCGGAGAAGTTGCGCGCCAAGGCAGGAGGCGGGGGAGGAGGAGAGGGGGCGGATTGGGCGAGCGGGGGGCAGGGCCGAGAAGCCAGGGGCGCGAGGGGCCGGAGGCATGGTGGGGAGGCAGGGGCGGCCGCGGCTCCCTTACCTTTTACTGCTGGCGCCTCCCCGCCCCCCCACGCGCTGGCAGCGGGATGGGGAGCGTGCACCCGTGAAAAGGGCGCACGTGGGGGTATTTGGGGGTGCGCGCCTGCTCACGGGCACAGCTTACGTGGAACAATGTTTATGACACTGACTTGCACATGAATATGAAAATATTCACATTGTGGCTGATAGCCATGTTTCATTCCATCATGATGAGGCCAGAAAGTGTACCCTACTAAAATTAAATCATCAACTACTGCAAAGTTTTATTAAGTATTACAAACCAAAATAAAACTGAAAAGGTTTCATGGCTGAATTGATAGTAATCACTGATTGATATCTCTCTATTCACATTTGTTTGCGTGCAGTGATAAATCTATTTCACCTTGGTTGTCACCATCAACTTCTTTGTTTTTTTGTTTTTTAATATGTTCCCTTAACATTGTATTTTCCTCCAGGACAAGCTCGGCTTGATGTTTCAATTGCTGCCTGTAAGGGAAGATTGATTTGAAATTTGAAATACCACTGAAACATTTCTGCAAAGAGTTTGAAATAAGAGAAATAATAAAATAAACCAAAATACATTTAGAATATATGTGTTCTATGGGAGAAATTTCTATATAGGTGCTACATTGTGAATAATTACATTTTTCTAGGCAAAGTCTTGTATTTCTCTTAGGAGAGCATTCTTAGCATGAGTTGTTTCTTTTCTCCTATCAGATATATTAGCTACTTAATAATAACCAAATAACAATAGTTATTTTAAGCTTAAAAGTTTAATACAATGCAATGTACACTGATCAAATTATTCCTACTTATTTTAACATTGAACTTCTATGGGATTTAATATAACTAGGTAAAAGTCATTGCATTAGTTTTTATAAATTACAAATTTGCACAAATTACAATAAAGGAACTATCTAACAGGTTCAAATAATAGTACTCTTACCATTTTTCGGTAGTAACAGTTTTCGATAATTTGTGAAGTAACTGTTGATTTTCCTTCACTACTTCTTTCGCTTGTGCTTTAAGCATCTTCATGCTTTCCTGAAGGAAAAGCAAAACAAAACATATATTCACCAGGGTAAATTCAAAGGATACGAATTTGGCTTTCCGATGAGAAAGACCATCAACATGGGATTCATGAAATTGGATCATTACAGAAAAATATATTGTCTTTTAAACAGTCTAACTGATAATCACTTGTCTACTAAAATCAGATTTTATATTATAAATAAAAATATAATGTGGACTTTAGCAGAGAGGAAACGATCAATTTTTTAAAAGCGATAAGGGACTAACTCAGGATATGAAATATATAAAATTTATATAAAATTTTAGATCAGGTGAACAGCATGTTGGTCTACAAGTGGAACTTTCACCTTGCAATCAAGAGGCTGTGTGGTAATAGGTAGCAGCTGATACTTCTCTCTCTGGGTGCAGAAAGAGAAAATATCTGCTGTGAGTTCTATGTAGGCATCAGGAAGGGAATCTGGCCAGTAAACGCTTAGCTCCATTCAGTCACCCCGATTTAAGGGATTATAGGGTTGTGTGTTTGTATATATACGTGTGTATGTGTCTAATTTAAGAGTAATCCCTCTTAAATAGATTAAATGATAAATCTTGGATTATAGTTCTAAAGTGAAAGAAAATAGCCTGATATTTTCCTGGAACACTTAGTTTTCATGTGTAAGAACCATATATTTCATTTTATCTTATTGTGTATTTGAATACTTAGTGTTGTGGTTGGCTCTGGCCCAGCTCCTGCCCCAGGGAGTGGGGAGGTGGATGCAGGGGAAACTTCAACATGTCACAGGCCTGTGTTATTGCCGACAGAATCAGTTCAGTTTAGTTTCCTCGGAGAAAGAAGGAGGTGGGAGTGACTCGGCAGAGGAGGGCTTGGCACACAGCCAAGGCAGTCAATCTTCCTTATCTTCTATTGCTTCAGATGATGACATTTTGGACCCATGCAAGCGCAGAATTATGCATAGAAGAGACCAAGTAAGAACATATTACAGGAAATAAGGGAGGCCACCTGTGTTTGGGTGGGGCTCCAGTAATTAGGGCTGCTGCTATAAATAGCAGCATGTGGGTTTGGCCATTGTAGAAGAATATCTGTTCGCAGTTCATCAGGGATCATGTGTGCTGGACTTCGTTGCTTTTTCACACCTTTGAAACCAAAGCAGAGCAACGTGTGTGTGTGTGTGTGTGTGTGTCTCACTTCCTTGGAAGAAGAAGGGGTGTGAAGTTTCTCCACAGCTGCTGGCTAAGTACTTAATGACTGCTTAAGGTTGTTTGGGGAAGAGTGCTCTTTGCAATACAAAAAGAGTGCTTAGTTTATTTTGACTTTTGTGATAAAGAACATTGTTTTGAATTTTCAAACGTGTGTGTGTGTGTGTGTATGAGTGTGTGTATGTGTGTGTGTCTGAAATTTGTACCCTTGAATTTTCGGGAGGCTCTTATCGGAGAGCCCGGCAGAACACTTAGTAGCACCTATAAAAGTCATCTATGTTCAAAAATACTTTGGACTGAATTTTATTACACAAACATTTTCCTAGTCAAACTGCATTGCACAGAGTTTGAAATACAGAGCTGTAAACTTGCCTCATGTTCTAGAATCAACTCATCCTTTTCATTCATTTGCTCTTCATATAACAAAAGAAGAGGGGATAAAGGTCCTGTGTCAAGCTGAACAAAAGAAAAAAGAAAACGTCAACCCATGAAAATGTACAGCAGCATTAGATTTACAACATTTTAGTGAAGATTATATAATCAGATAACAATATTTAAGATTTTATTTTATTTTAAGATGTCAATAAGGTAATTATCTACAATTTAGAAACATAACAGTGAACATATCAGGTGCTATAAAATGTACATGGTTAACTTGTTACTTACCAGGCATGGCGGTATTGGCTTGTTCAGTGGCAGACTTCCAGTCTTTGCACTCTAAGATAGTAAAAATATAAGGTAGATTAGTACCAACAACCTCAAGCAGGGCCGCCGATAGACCGATACTACTGGGAGTCCCGTGACGGGCCCGGCGAAATTGAACAATTAGGGGGGCCCGCAGTCAGCAGCTCCTTGCACATGCGCAGACTGTCACCTACTTTACTGACGTGAGGCAGCAGGCAGCCGGCAAAAGAGGGAGGGTACAGTCTGCGCATGTGCAAGGCTAACTTGGCACCAGGAGGCCGCCCCCCCCCCAATTGTTCAATTTTGCCGGGCCTGGTCCCGAAATAAAGCGTGGTGCCATGCGTGTGGCGAAGCAAGTTAGGAGCCCCTTTGGGGTGGCGGCGGCGCGGCGTTGATAATTGCAATTTTGAAATGAGGCTTTTCAGGTGTGCCGCGACGAAAGCAGCTCAGCTTCTGGTCTCGAAACTTTTTACAAAGAGGAAAAAGTTGTGAGAACGGAAGCTGAGCTTCCTTCTTAGCGCCTTCCAAGTTTTCCGGCAACTGCAGCACCCCGCCCGGCTGGAGCTTCCCTGGCAGCTGCAGCAGGTGAGCTTTGGGGCTGGTGGGGTAGGCGAAGGCGGCATGCTGGCCGGCCAGAGCCGGGATGGGATAAAGCGGAGGCGGGTAGATGGCTGGCAAGCCGCCGAGGGAGGCCGGCGGGGGCAGGTTGAGCAAGCCGGGCTTGGGGACGAAGGCGGCGGCGGGCAGGGGGACCAAGCCCGGCGGGGCGCAGGGTGAAGGCGTCTTGGTGCGCAGGCAGGCGCCGGGGCTGCCGGCGGAGCTCTCCGGGGAGACGCTGGACACCGGCTGCGCCGGCTCCTCGGCCAGGAGAGCGTCGATGCGGAAGTTGTGGGATTTCTCCATGGGCTTCTGCATGCCGGCTTCTGGGCTGCCGCTTCGGCCCTGCTTTGCGGGGCCTTAACGCGGCTCTACCTTTTCCCGGGGCGGCGCCGTTGGGCGATGCGGCCGCTGCTCCAGCCCCTTCCTCGCAACTCACTCACACACACACACACACACCTGTCCGATCGGCTGGGTGCGCCGCTGCCCCCCTCTTCTACAAGCCGCTACGGCGGGGTGGCTCTTCCTTTCCCTCCCCTCCTCCGATTCTTCAAAATCCCCTCCCCACCTGTCCCTAGGCGATCTTAAGGAGCTGGGGAGAAAGAGAGAGAAAGAGATAGCAAGAGAGGGAGAGAGGGGGGAGAGAGAGATAGCAAGAGAGGGAGAGAGAGAAAGAGAGGGAGAGAGGGGGAGAGAAAGAGAGAAAGAGAGGGAGAGGGAGAAAGAGAGAGGGAGAGAGGGGGGAGAAAGAGATAGCAAGAGAGGGAGAGAGAGGGAGAGAAAGAGAGAGAGAGATAGCAAGAGAGGGAGAGAGAGAAAGAGAGAGGGAGAGAGGGGGGAGAGAGAGATAGCAAGAGAGGGAGAGAGAGGGAGAGAAAGAGAGAGAAAGAGATAGCAAGAGAGGGAGAGAGAGAAAGAGAGAGGGAGAGAGGGGGGAGAGAGAGATAGCGGGAGAGGGAGAAAGAGAGAGGGAAAGAGGGGGGAGAGAAAGAGACAGCAAGAGAGACAGAGAGAGAAAGACAGAGACACAGAGAGAGAGATAGAGAGAGAGAAAGAGACAGCAAGAGGCAGAGAGAGAGAGACATAGCAAGAGAGACAGAGAAAGAGACAGAGAAAGAGAGACATAGCAAGAGAGGCAGAGAGAGAGAGAAAGAAAGAGATAGCAAGAGAGACAGAGAAAGAGAGAGAAAGAGAGAGAATGAAAGAGAGATAGCAAGAGAGGCAGAGAGAGCAAGGGAGAGAGAAAGACATAGAGGGAGGGAAGGAGTGAGAGAGAAAGAGAGCAAAAAAGAGGAAGAAAGAAAGAAAGAGGGATGGAGAGAAAGAAGGGAAGG
This sequence comes from Erythrolamprus reginae, assembly GCF_031021105.1. Lineage (NCBI taxonomy): Eukaryota > Metazoa > Chordata > Lepidosauria > Squamata > Dipsadidae > Erythrolamprus > Erythrolamprus reginae. The sequence continues at coordinate 12,684,179 of NC_091958.1, forward strand.
AAGGGAGAGAAAGAGGGAGGGAGAAATAGAGCGAAATGGAGGAAGAGATATTTTTTTTGTCCAAACTTTTCTTTAGTGCCCCCCCCCCTTCAGTGTTCCCCAGGATTTTGAAAATATGAATAATGTGCCGCGGCTCAAAAAAGGTTGGGAAACACTGTACTAGGGCTTGTAAGTTGGCTGAAATAGCCTATGGCAGTGTTTCCCAACCTTGACAACTTGAAGATATCTGGACTTCAACTCCCAGAATTCCCCAGCCAGCATTCGCTGGCTGGGGAATTCTGGGAGTTGAAGTCCAGATATCTTCATGTTGCCAAGGTTGGGAAACACTGGCCTATGGGACCGCCTCGCTTGGCGTGAAGCGGGAAATGATCCCCGGGGGATGGAGTGGCTCGGCAACTTAAAATAGTTTTAAAATGGCGGGGGGGGCCAGACACTTAGGCTGTATGGGGCCCCAAAATTCCTGATGGTGGCCCTGACCTCAAGTATCTATGTACAAAGGAAGTCAATTTTGTTTTAAAAAAAGATCACAACCAGACTAAAATAACAAAAAACTTCCGACACATGAAATAATTTCCTATTATTATTTCCGGGGAGAACAAAAACTTATTTTTCTTACTTACCTCTTTGAAATCTTACCTCTTTTAAATATTTAGAAGCAGAGGACCGCACAGCAACATGGGAAATTTTTTCCAAAGAATCCAATTGACCTGCTCATTCAGAAAAGTATTTATTAGAATACAAATTTTGGAAGGAGAGTGAGTCATATGACAGACATCAAGTTATTAACTTGATTTTTCTTAGGTACTGAAGATTTCTAATGTATATTCTAAAATATGATACAAAAAGTTACCATTTGTTTTTATCATTAAAATTAGTTCCAGTTAAATACATTCTAACTTACCATTTTTCCCATATCTTTCTAAGTTTGCCAGAAAAATGTAGAATTATAAAGTTCAACCATTCCCTCGATTCCTATGTACAGTATATAGTTTTATTCTCTCCCACATGAACACAATAAATTATATTTAAATAAAACAGATTCCTTTGCACCTTCACTGTGTGAATTCTGCTTTTCCTTAAACTGCCTGTTCTCTTTTTTCAATTTCTTAATTTTTAATTGGAGCTCCTTCATTAATTGCTTTGACTGTTCAAGTTCAGAAAATAGAAACATAGAAGAGTGACGGTAGAAAAAGACCTAATGGTCTATCTAGTCTGCCCTTATACTATTTCTTGTATTTTATCTTAGGATAGATATATGTTTATCCCAGGTATGTTTAAATTCAGTTACTGTGGATTTACTGACCACGTCTGCTGGAAGTATGTTCCAAGCATCTACTACTCTTTCAGTAAAATAATATTTTCTCACATTACTTCTAATCTTTCCCCCAACTAACCTCAGATTGTGTCCCCTTGTTCTTGTGTTCACTTTCCTATTGAAAACATTTCCCTCCTGAACCTTATTTAACCCTTTAACATATTTAAATGTTTCAATCATGTCCCCCCTTTCCCTTCTGTCCTCCAGACCAGTGTTTCCCAACCTTTTTTTGAGCCGTGGCACATTATTCACACTTACAAAATCCTGGGGAACATTGAGTGTGGGGGGGGAGCGGGGGAGGGGAGCGAGGGGGCTAAAAAAGTTTGGACAAAAAACCCCTCTCTTCCTCCCTTTCGCCCTCTTTCTCTCTCCATCTTTCTTTCCCTCTCTCTTCATCCCTCTTTCTTCCTTCCTTCCTTTCTTTTTTGCTCTTTCTCTCACCTTCCTTCCCTCCCTCTTTCTCTCTTTCTTACTTTCTCTCCCTCTCTTGCATTCTTTCTCTCTCTCTTTCTCTCTTGCTATCTCTCTTTTATTCTCTCTTTCTCTCTCCCTTGCCTTCTCTCTCTCTTTCTCTCTCTCTTGCTTTCCTTCTCTCTTCCTCTCTCTCTTTCTTTCTCTTGCTTTCTCTCTCACACACACTCTTTCTCTCTCTTTCTGTCTCCATAGCTTCCTCTCCCTTTCTCTCTTGCTTTCTCTCTCTCTTGCTGTCCTTTCTTTCTTTCTCTCTCTTGCTTTCTTTCTCTCTTCCTCTCTTTCTCTTTCTCTCTTTCTTGCTTTCTTTCTCTCTCCCCTCCTTTTTCTCTCTCTCCCTTTCTCTCTCGTGCACCACGCCGGCAACAGAGGGAGAAAGAGAGAGGGAGAGCGGAGAGAGAGTGGAGGGCGGCTTGCCGGTCCACGGCCCCCTGGATCAGCGGCCCCGCATGGTCACAGCGCGGACTCCGCCATCACCTTGCCTCCGCCTAAGAGGCAGCAGCCACATTCAACCCTTCGCCCTCCCAGGTGTCCATGGCGCTCAGCGCCCGGCCACGCGTCGCCTCCGCCTCCCGGTACCCCGCCCGACTTCTACCTGCAGGAACGGGTGGTGGGGCGCCACAAAGGGCGGCGTTTGGAGGCCACCACGGCACCGTTGTCATCATGGCGCAAAGCCACGCAGTCCCGGATCGCTCGCTTCTCCGGCTAGCAAGCCGGCTGCCTGGAAAAGCGGCGCGCTTTTGAAACGCGGCGCTTTCTTGGGCAGCCGACTTTGCTGGCCGGAGAAGGAAGCGATTCAGGACTGCGTGGCTTTGCGCCACTTCAAAAATTTCTGCGGGGACGGGGGGTTCCTAATGGCTGTGCGGGCACACGCCCACGCAGCTTACCGGTGCCCTCCCACCGGGCCCACACTGGTTGGGAAACACTGCTCCAGACTATTCAGATGGAGTTAATTAAGTCTTTCCTGATAAGTTTTATGCTTCAGATCTTCCACCATTTTTGTAGCCCGTCTTTGGACCTGTTCAATTTTATCAATATCTTTTTATAGATGAGGTCTCCAGAATTGAACACAGTATTCCAAATGTGGTCTCACCAGTGCTCTATACAGTGGGATCACTGTCTCCCTCTTCCTGCTTGTTATACCTCTAGCTATGCAGCCAATCATTCTACTTGCTTTCCCTACCGCCTGACTGCACTGTTCACCCATTTTGAGACTGTCAGAAATCACTACCCCTAAATCCTTCTCTTCTGAAGTTTTTGCTAGCACATAATTGTCAATACAATACTCAGATTGAGGATTCCTTTTGCCCAAGTGCATTATTTTACGTTTGGAAACATTAAATTGCAGTTTCCATTGCTTTGACCACTTATCTAGTAAAGCTAATTTATTTGCCATATTACAGACGCCTCCAGGGATATCAACCCTATTGCACACTTTAGAGTCATCGGCAAATAGGCAAACTTTCTCTACCAAACCATCCCCTATGTCACTCACAAAGATATTAAAAAGAATAGGACCCAGAACAGACCCTTGTGGTACACCGCTTGTAACCAGGCTCTGCTTAGAATACTCGCCATTAACAACAACCCTCTGATATCTACGCTTCAGCAACTGCAAATCCACTGAACTATCCAGGGATTAAGTCCAATCTTCACTAATTTATCTATCAGCTCTTTATGTGGAACTGTATCAAAGGCTTTGCTGAAGTTCAAATAGGCAATATCCACAGCACCACCTTCATCCAACACCTTTGTGACATAATCAAAGAAATCAATGAGATTAGTCTGACATGATATGGCCTCAGTAAAGCCATGCTGGTTTGGGTCCAATAGGTTATTGGTTTTTAGGCGCTGATTTATCCTCTTTTTGAGTAGAGTCTCCATCATTTTAACTATAACTGATGTCAAGCTAACTGGCCTGTAGTCACTAGCTTCTTCTCTACTGCCCTTCTTGTGGATAGGCACAACACTGGCCATTCTCCAATCATCAGGAACATCTCTTGTTAAAAGGGATTGGTTATAAACAAACAAGTCAGGGAGGCAGCAATCACATATCTAAGTTCTTTAAGAACTCTGGGGTCTGGTTTGTATTGTTCAGATGCCAATGCTGTTCTTTTAATTTCTGGAACTTATCTCTGGGGAGAGCTATCTGTTCCTGTTTTCTATGGAGGACTGCATCTACCCAAGAAATGAAATAAAATATTTATCAGTCACATAAATATATGCAAACCTTTTGCTAAACTGGCTGTACTCAAGGAATCTTTATTTAGAAACAGGCATCTTGCATTTATGATAAGGCTTCTGTCTCAACATAAATGATTATTTAATCCACTCCAGTAGCTTGAAGATACTTATATCATTCATAATTATTAAAGTTATATAACACATATTTTAATTCAATTGTGGGAAACAATTTACTGTTTCTTCATCTTCAAAAAAATCTTATAATGAAATTGCATGTATATCCAAGGCAGGGGTTATTATTAATACAAAATATACTGAGTACAGTACTTTGAAGTTAATGCATAAAAAATGCAGCAGGGAACATAATATATTTTTCTACCAAACTCAGCAACTCCTTAAAGCAACTGTAACTTTTTCTGGGATTCCACAGCTGCCCTCTGATCCCAGGAAAAGATGCATTTCATTATAGGAGTTGCAGAAAATCTGGGGAACATTTCAAAGCACCAATTTGTTTATGAAATAAACTGCATCAATCTAGTATAAAAACTTCAACTTCCATTTTAGATTCCACAGTTTAGCAATATACCCGAATTTCAATAGTAGCTTATGTTAATAATGGGTTTAAAGTTGGCTTTCTTCTACAAACTGTTTTTTTAATTTGAACTACAATTTTTCCAGTGTCAGTAATATTTGAAGGCAAGTCATGATTATTTGAAAATAAAACAACATGACTGTGGAGGAAAACAGGGGAAAACAAGTTCTTGTTAGATTAAATTACAGTTCAGAACTACACTCACTCAACCTATTCTGTAGAATCCAACACAACTCATTTACACTAAACTTAAATTTAGAGAGTTTGTACCTGGAGACAAAGGCGGTTTTTCATTGACCTGCGTTTCATCTGAGTTGTCTCCCTAGAAATGGAACAAATTATTAGGGAAAGAGCGGCGGGGGTCAATGGCCGCAGCAACACGGAGCTGCCCTCGGTCTCTAGAGGGTAGCTCCGAATCACCACCGTTCGGGGGTCTCGGTTCTGACGAACTGACCCGATCCTCCCTGGAGGGGAGGGGATGTAGGGGACGCTATTGGGGGCCTGGTAGGGGGTCAGCAAACCCCCGCCAGGTGAACCGACCTGGCACCCGCCACAGGAGACTATGCAACAAAGGCGTTTGAGCAACACTGGTAACATCTGGAAAGGGAATAAAATATAAGCATTGGCGTGGTGAAGAAACTTTAAGCAGTGTGATGGTGAGTTTGGAGTGCTAAAGGAAGCTAATTGGATTACAGTAGTTTGAGAATTGGTTACAATCATGACTAGAAAAGCCAGAAATAGACCACAGCGGCTGATCGTGAATAGGGCATACAGTGAGAGCACGGAGTGGCGAAATTGCCTTATCGACGTTCTTCTTTTTGAAGAGCCGTAAAGGCTGTTAAAGATGGAGCTTGGATCAGATCCGATCTGGTGTGCATTTGGATTATGGGGTTTTTTTTTGGGGGGGGGGGTTCATTGAGGTTGTCCCCTTTTGCTTTTGAGGAAATGGTACGTCGTCTTGGGGCTGACATGTGGTTTTGGGAGCCTATTCACTATCTTGGAATCGTGAAGCAATTGGGAAGATTTGCAATGGGAAGATTTGCATAACATTTGTATAACATCGTCATGGAGTGGAACGGAAAAGTCTTGTAGAGCAACTAAGCAAGAACTCTTTTTTTCAACAGAAAAAGTCAACCCATACCTCCGAGACATGCATGGAAAAGATTTGGAGCAGCAGTTGGACATTTTATACTAAATTCAATTTCTACCGTATCATATTAAGCAAAGAAGAAGAAAAGACGGTATTAATAGAAGAAAGGAATCTGTTGAAATGATGGACATTGTATTTTATAATAGGCATTATATACTTAAAAGCTTAACTATATTAAAGTTATCGAATTTATTAACAGGCTCATCTATGGGAAAAAATTCTGGATCTGAAATTTACTTGATAAATAATATGGATTTGATAATATTAATACCATGAGGGAAAGAGTGTTAGGAAAGGACTATATTTTATATTAAAAAATATTTTTAAAATTAGGATAAGATGGTGATTATATGAAATTTGTTGTGCACAGGGAAAAAAAGGGGGATATAATCTTAGAGGGAATGTATTTTGTTTTGGAGGATATCTGGTTTGAGGAAAGGGGAATTAATTACTAAGCAAAAAGCTTTCTATGTTTTATATGATATTTACATGATATTAGGTACAATGAAGCTTTGTCAGATTTTTTTTTTTTTACAATTATTTATGAGACTTTTTTAAAATTAATATTTGGGAAAATTTAAATTTAAAATTAGAATTTAGGATTTATGAGAAACGTGTGTATATGGAAATATATGGATTCGAATGGAGAAGAGAAGTGAAGTATGCTAAGCGATGGCAAGAATAGTTGTATGAAATAAGTATTGAACATGGAATTAAGAATGGAATGAATTTACTTAGATAAGAAATGAACTGATTCTTGTATTAAGCTACTAATTAATGAAAATTAAATTGTTTATTTTACAGAGGTAAAATTATTTTAAAATATGGATTGAACAAGGGGAAGCTTTTCTCTTACCTATTGTGATCAATTTAAATAGAATAGGGCATGAGAATTCTGCTGGGTTTGCAGCGACAAAGATAGAGTAAGGCATAATGATTTAGCTGAATATACAGTGTTATATTTATAATTTGATCCTGGTTGGAAATTGGAAGGTTTCTTTTTTATTCCCGTTAAAAAATATTATGAATAAAGATGGAGAAATTACTTTAGACACTTAAATTTTAGACAATGTGGATTACAAAATTTGAAGAATATATTATAATTTTTTTTTAAAGGATATAAATTGGATCAGGATTAAGGAAGGGGAATTTTCTTTTTTCATTCACTGGAACCAACAATTTAGATTAGGGTACAATGATTCCGCTGGGTATACAGTGATAAAACTAGATTAGGGCATGGCGATTTAGCTGGGTATGCAGCGTTAACATAAAACATAAAACATAAAAGTTGATTCCAATGGGTTATTGTAGGAATTTTTTTCTTTTCTTTTTTTCTGTTTGGGTTATAGGACGCTGATAGGTAAAAATTTTGTTTTGTTTTATTTTTTTTCTTATACAAAGCAACTTTAAAAGTTTGCAAACATTGAAAATGTTCCATGGAGACAGGTAGAGGAGTCAATGAGAAGAGGAAGGTTCTTTTTTGTTCTCTCTTCCTCCTTTTCTTTTTTGTTCTATGTCTATCTTTTCTTCTCTTTTCTTATTTGTGTCTTTTATCTACTCTGTTATTTTTAACCTCTATATTTACCTTATTTCCTCAATGTAAATTTCTTTTTTACGCTTTTGTGTTCTTTTAACTTTTTATATAGATTTTATAGATTTATAGATTTAAATTTATTTGTTTATTATTGTTCTTAATTCTTTATATGAAGGAATTAGTAATTAGGTTTGTAATTTGACCAATTTGGCAATATTGGGTGTTATTATTGGTTTTATTTTCCCCCTTTGATTACGCTACTGTAAGACTTTTTAAATGGTTTCTTTTTAGGGGTACTTTGTTAATAGGCGTTAAATTATTTGTAAAGGGTATCAACTATACATGAAAATTGATATGTAAGTGACTAGGAGAGATTCAAATCATTTTAGCCTAATCAATGTGAGGTACTAAAATTTAGAACAGCTCAAAAGGTGTTTTAGCTAATACTATGTTTTTACAATAATATAAAAATTGGGCAGCTATTATTACCCAGATGTCAAAAGTGAAGGTGGTAGCATTTGGTTTGTATATTATAATTTCCTGAAATTGATGTATTCTAAAGCAATTTGTTGATGTTGGTATATTTTTTACTGTAATGTGATGGGAGAGAAAAATAAAAAAAAATATTTGCCAAAAGAAATGGAACAAATTATTTAACCTAATTTCTTGTAAGGACCCCTCATTTTCACCCACAAACAATAATAAACAATTATTCCAGAAAGCATACACTGAATATTTAAAAAATGACGTTCTTTAATTCTAACTTTGAAAGTTCTTTTAAAAATGTATAATTTATTTATTTTTATTCCAGATTTAATCACTTAAATAAAAATGAACGACAAAGGACAAATAAAAATGGAAGGCATACAATTTAGCCTTTCACCCAACTCCAGCTAATTGTGAGGACTCTGGATCTTTCTTTATTTTTGTCATAGTTAGATATTCTAAATCTGTTTTTTTCAACCTTAGTAGCTTGAGGATGAAAATCTCTGAAGACCAATTTCCATACTGTATCTTCAAGTTGACAAACACTGCCGTAGAGTCATAGATAAATTAACTCCTCCCTATAGAATACAAGCCAACCACTATCCCTGGAGCTAGAAGTGAGTTTGAAATTCCAAGAATTACACCTATTTAAAACTTTTATCATAGAGGACAGAATGAACAGAACTGAAAGAAGAAAAAAGTGAAAAAAAGACCGTACAACCTTTCCTGAACTTCTTAAAGAAATATGGAATGAGAAGGCATAAATCTGTCCTTAACTGAAATCATGGAACATAATTTTTATGCTGTTCTTTCCAGTGTTCCCTTTAATGTGCACCATGCGCTGTAGCGCGCTAAAAATGAAGTCTGATGCACACTTTTCAAAGGCTGCGCAGAGAGGAGGGTGGTGGAGGGGCCCCCCACCCTGGCCTGCCACCGCCACCACCAGGTCTTTGCCGGGACTGGCAAAGCGGTGTTTCGCGTTTCCTCCTCCTGCTCGGTGGTAGCAACGTCCATCTCTTATTCGTCTTCAGCAGCTCTGCGGGGCTTTAAAATGACATCAAGGCCTGTGCCCAGGGAAGCGGCACGTTTTTCAAACACATCGCTTCCCCGGGCAGCCGCTTCGCCTCCTTTCCTGCCACCGCGCTGGGGGCATCTCTCTGCTGTCGGGTCCCCTCCGCTGCCGAATTCGATGTTGCTGCCGGGGGCGACGGGCTCGGAACCTGTCCCCAATCTTCGCCTTGTCCCCTGCCACCACGCTGGGAGCTGCCCCCGCCGGCAAAGACGAATAAGAGACGGCCGTTGCTACCCCCTCTGAACAGGTAGCAAGAGGGGAGGGTGAGAGAAAGAGAGAGAGAGAGAAAGCAAGAGAGAGAGAGAGAGAAAGCAAGAGAGAGAGAGAGAGAAAGCAAGAGAGAGCGAGTGAGAGAGAGAAAGCAAGAGAGAGCGAGAGGGAGAAAGAAAGAAAGAGAGAGAGAGAGAAAGCAAGCAAGAGAAACAGAGAGAAAGAAAGAGAGAGAGAGAAAAGGAGAGGAAGGAAGTATGAGAGAGAAATAAGAGCAAAAAGGAAGGAAGAGGGAGAAATGAGAAACAAATGAGAGAGAAAAGGGGGAGAGACAGGAGAGGCACGCAGAAATGAGACAGTGGTAAAAATTTGAGGAGGCATGATTGATTATTAAATATGGATTGACTATGGAATGATGGTAAAATACAGTGGTACCTCGGTACTCGAATGCTTCCTTTCTCGTACATTTCGGATAACGAACAAAATTTTCGGCAAAAATTTGCTTCGGTATCTGAACAAAAATTCGGATACCACAGAAAATTTTGTTTATTATCCGAAATGAGGGGACGGGATGAGAAGGAATGGGAGTCGGAATTCGACACGCCCATTCTGGCCGCCCACTAAACAGCCTCCCAGGTGTGCTCCAAGCTGTAGGGAGTGGGGGGGCGGCTGCAATACTGGCAGTTTCGGGGGAGCTCCTTTCCTCAGTGGTTCGTCTTCCCTTTAAGCAGTTACACCAACTTTCTCTTTCCCGAGAGTAGCGACGGCAGCAGAGGCTTTCCTTAGAGCAGCAGCAGTGCCGGGAACGTGAGATGAGAAAGGGAAGCCTTTGCCCTTGACTCGTGCGCTGCCCCCATTGATAAAGTGACTCCTTGGCTCTCCTCCTCCTCCCCCCCACACCCTCAAGAAAGGCGAGGATTAGAATCCAGCCCTTTCGTCTCCCTCCACCCCCCACTCGCAGCCTCGGCGTTTCTCCCCCCTCCTACTCCGCCCCCAAACGAGGGGGCGTGAGGCGTTTTATTGGCTGCCGCTATTAGCACGCCGTCGAACAAAAGCGGCTCCTTTTAATCCCCGAGTCTTTAGTGATTTCTTCTCCCGTCGCCCCCCGATTCCCTCCTTTCCCTCACCCGCCTCTTTTTTTCCCTTCGTTCCTCACCTTTCCGAAGGTTTTCCTTTCCCTTCCGGGCTCCCCTCGGCCGGCCACCAGGAGGAAAGAGTGTGAACGCCCCGCTCTGCAGCTCTGCTCAAGGTTGCGGCAGCAGCGCCGGGAACGTGAGATGAGAAAGGGAAGCCTCTGACGTTCCCGGCGTTGCTGCTGCTCTAAGGAAAGCCTCTGCTGCCGTCGCTACTCTCGGGAAAGATAAAGTTCGTGTAACTGCTTAAAGGAAAGGAGCCCCCCGAAACTGACGGTATTGCAGCCGCCCCACCCTTCCTACACCCTTCCGCTCCAAGCTGTAGGGAGTGGGGGGACGGCTGCAATACTGGCAGTTTCGGGGGGGCTCCTTTCCTTTAAGCAGTTACACCAACTTTCTCTTTCCCGAGAGTAGCGACGGCAGCAGAGGCTTTCCTTAGAGCAGCAGCAACGCCGGGAACGTCAGAGGCTTCCCTTTCTCTTCTCACGTTCCCGGCGCTGCTGCTGCTCTAAGGAAAGCCTCTGCTGCCGTCGCTACTCTCGGGAAAGAGAAAGTTGGTGTAACTGCTTAAAGGGAAGACGAACCACTAAGGAGCCCCCCCCCCGAAACTGCCCCCACCCTAACTACAGCTTGGAGTGCTTAGACCTCATATCTTTATCCCATAGGAAATAAAGGAAATAGGGGCTGGAAACCAATTAAACCCATTTCCATTATTTCCTATGGGATAAATTAATTCGGTACTCGACCGAATCGGTTTTCGACCACACTTTGGAACGGATTATGGTCGAATACCGAGGTACCACTGTATATATTTAGGTGTTGTTTAATATTAGGATGTATTAATTCATCAAATTGGATTAGAATTTTAGAACTATATAAAATAGAAACATAGAAACATAGAAACATAGAAGACTGACGGCAGAAAAAGACCTCTTGGTCCATCTAGTCTGCCCTTTTACTATTTCCTGTATTTTATCTTAGGATGGATATATGTTTATCCCAGGCATGTTTAAATTCAGTTACTGTGGATTTCCCAACCACGTCTGCTGGAAGTTTGTTCCAAGGATCTACTACTCATTCAGTAAAATAATATTTTCTCATGTTGCCTTTGATCTTTCCCCCAACTAACTTCAGATTGTGTCCCCTTGTTCTTGTGTTCACTTTCCTGTTAAAAACACTTCCCTCCTGAACCCTATTTAACCCTTTAACATATTTAAATGTTTCGATCATGTCCCCCCTTTTCCTTCTGTCTTCCAGACTATACAGATTGAGTTCATTCAGTCTTTCCTGATACGTTTTATGCTTAAGACCTTCCACCATTCTTGTAGCCCGTCTTTGGACCCGTTCAATTTTGTCAATATCTTTTTGTAGGTGAGGTCTCCAGAACTGAACACAGTACTCCAAATGTGGTCTCACCAGCGCTCTATATAAGGGGATCACAATCTCCCTCTTCCTGCTTGTTATACCCCTAGCTATGCAGCCAAGCATCCTACTTGCCTTTCCTACCGCCCGACCACACTGTTCACCCATTTTGAGACTGTCAGAAATCACTACCCCTAAATCCTTCTCTTCTGAAGTTTTTGCTAACACAGAACTGCCAATGAAATACTCAGATTTAGGATTCCTTTTCCCCAAGTGCATTATTTTACATTTGGAAACATTAAACTGCAGTTTCCATTGCTTTGACCATTTATCTAGTAACGCTAAATCATTTACCATATTACAGACCCCTCCAGGAATATCAACCCTATTGCACACTTTAGAGTCATCGGCAAATAGGCAAACCTTCCCTACCAAACCTTCCCCTATGTCACTCACAAACATATTAAAAAGAATAGGACCCAGAACAGACCCTTGTGGCACACCGCTTGTAACCTGACTCTGCTCAGAATACTCGCCATTAACAATAACTCTCTGATGTCTATGCTTCAGCCAGCTTGAAATCCACTGAACTATCCAGGGATTAAGTCCAATCTTCACTAATTTATCTATCAGCTCTTTATGTGGAACTGTATCAAAGGCTTTGCTGAAGTCCAGATAGGCAATATCCACGGCACCACCTTGATCCAACACCTTTGTGACATAGTCAAAGAACTCAATGAGATTAGTCTGACACGATTTGCCTTCAGTAAAGCCATGCTGATTTGGGTCCAATAAGTTATTGTTTTTTAGATGCTGATTTATCCTCTTTTTGAGTAGAGTCTCCATCATTTTAACTACAACTGATGTCAAGCTAACTGGCCTGTAGTTACCAGCTTCTTCTCTACTGCCCTTCTTGTGGATAGGCACAACACTTGCCATTCTCCAATCCTCAGGAACATCTCCTGTTAACAAGGATTGGTTAAACAAATCAGTCAGGGGGGTAGCAATGACAGATCTGAGTTCTTTAAGAACTCTGGGGTGGATGCCATCTGGACCCATTGCCTTATTTATCTTTAATCTTTCAAGTTCTTCTAAGACATCGGCTTCTAAGATCACTGGAGCTGAATCCGTACAGCTGGAAGCAATGCTATATCCCTCTATAGTATTATTATTATTTTGTAAGGTGTCTTTTGAGAAAACTGAACAGAAGTAGCTATTGAAATGGTCAGCGATCTCCTTATTCCCATCAATGTATGTATTATTCCCGGTACTAAGCTTTGTGATGCTGCAGTTTTTCTTCTTCCTATCACTAATATATCTGAAGAAGGTTTTATCCCCCTTCTTTACAGATTTTGCTATTTCTTCCTCTTTTGAGGCTTTAGCAGCATATATTATCTGTTTCGCCTCCTTCTGTCTCATTTTATACACCTCTCTATCAGCTATACTTCCAGACTCTTTATACCTCCTATAGGCAGCCTTTTTTTCATTGACTATAGCCCTTACATCATTGCTAAACCATAGCGGTTTCTTCTTCCTTTTACCTTTAGTTACTTGCTTTACATAAAGTCTTGTGGCTTTTAAGATGGCCTTTTTTAATACAGTCCACTGGGTGCTTGCTCCTGCCATTTTATCCCTCCCCTTTAATTCATTATTTAAATATTCCCCCATTGCATTAAAATTTGTTTTTCTGAAATCCAATACTTTGGTTGCAGTATAGGATTGCTCACCATCAGTTTTTACATCAAACCACAAACATAGATGGTCACTGCAACCTAAATTTTCTCCCACCTTGACCTCTGAAACCCGATTCCCATTGGTAAAAACTAAATCTAGAATATTCTCCCCTCTAGTTGGTGTCTTAACTAGCTGTGCCATAGCTGCTCCTGTAAAGGCCTCTACTATATTCTTACTTTTGCATGTAAGGGCACTGGGGATATTCCAGTCAACATCAGGCATGTTGAAATCACCCATAACCACAATATCTCCCTTTACTGCCATTAGGGTAATCTCATCCACCATCTTGTTGTCATGTTCCTCAGATTGCCCTGGAGGCCTATAGATCACCCCAATTCTAATGACAGAACCGTCTTTATTTTGCAGGTAAAGTTAATGGACGATATGTAGGATAAATAATGGGATTATGATATGTATGTATGATTTTATGACTTTGCATTATGAATTTAAAATATACTTGGAAATGTAGAAGATTGATGAAAGTTAATAATAGTAAATGTTAAGTCCTGAAAATTAATTGAACTTGGAAATATTGAATGAAATTATAGAAAAGTAAATATGGAAATATATTAATTGATGCATTGGTGTTCAGATAGATTTTCATAGCATTATTAGATTACTAATACTATAAATATTTAAGAAATGAAGCATGGATTTATTAATAGTTGTGTTTTTGGTTTTGCTGGTTGTTTTAGTTTTAATAGTAATAGATTTTGGTTTTGTTTTATTGTTAATTTCTTTTAATAAAAAAGAAGGGAATTTTTTTTCCTAATTAGGAAAAATTTGTATAAGGATTTTTTGTTTCTTTTAATAAGAATGTATAAGGAGGAGTAGGCATGATGGCCTATCTGGATTTATAAGAGGATAATGATATTTATTTATTTATTTATTCATTCATTCATTCATTCAATTTTTATGCCGCCTTTCTCCTTAGACTCAGGGCGGCTTACAACATGTTAGCAATAGCACTTTTTTAACAGAGCTAGGCTATTGCTCCCACAATCCGGGTCCTCATTTTACCCACCTCGGAAGGATGGAAGGCTGAGTCAACCTTGAGCCGGTGATGAGATTTGAACAGCTGACCTTCAGATCTACAAGTCAACTTCAGTGGCCTGCAGTACAGCACTCTACCTGCTGCGCCACCCCGGCTCATTAATTGAAATTAATTGAAATATAAAATAACAGAATAACGTAGTGGGACGAGACCTTATTCTGCCCCAGCACCGAGCCCCAAATAATTACACAATAAGTTGTCTTGGGTGACATCTGTGAAAAAAATCAGGTGCTGAGGCATGAAAATGTATTTATTTATTTATTCATTTATATTATTATTATTATTATTATTATTATTATTATTATTATTATTATTATTATTATTTACTTCTGTGCCGCCCAGTCCCGAAGGGACTGCCGCTCAGGCACTGTACTTTTCCGCCCACACCGAAAAAAAATTAGAGGGAACACTGGTTCTTACCTTAAATCTCGTTCTAGGATGTTCAATTTCTGTAATATAAAAATGCATTTGTTTTAGGTTATAAAGGAGAAATATATCAAATGGAATTCAATGTTCATAATCGCTTTCATGATCTGTCTAGTTTCATCTTATTTAGTTTCTAATTTTCCCACCTTTATCTTAAATAAATATCTTAGCAAGTATAAAAGATTGGGAAAATGGAGGTTTGTGCTGAGTGTTTTTAAATTAAAAAAACCCTATTTTCTACTCTATGCAGGGAAAAAGATGAAAACATGAGCGATGTAATCATTCTTCTCCTGTTCATTTAGATTCAGGCTCTTACTTTCTCACTGTCAACTATGCAATTTTCCCCCACATAGAGCGGAAAATTATCTGTGTCTGAATTATGGTACAAAACCAAACAACACTTCATACTAAAGGTGGGAAGCAGATGGTAGAAACGTTTATTTATTGTCTCCTTAATCCTAATGCTCACCTTCAACCTGAAAATCTAGCTGGAGAAGACCACTTGGTTTCCAGATAGAATCATCTTCTTCACTATAGGCACTAGAAGACACTGGAAGATATTCCTAAACAAAAATATTGCAATACACCTTAATGTCGATTTATAGAAATAGATATTTCCAAAAGGCTCTAGGCAGCTGATAATGGCATTGTAAAACAGAACATTGATTAAAACGAGGAAAATCAAAAACACATCAAAGAGCAAACAGGATAAGTGGGTGCAATGTATGTGCTTGAATACACATTAGACAAGACATAACAAACTGCAGCCTTCTGAGATTTTTATGTCTTGTAAAAGCATCCTTCATGCTCAAATTGAGCCACGAAACAACAGTCTCTATGATTTCCTGATAGTTTTTAATGGATAATGAAAGGAAATAGGAACTGTGGTGGCACAATGCTTAGAATGCACTACTGCAATACAAACTCTGCCCACAGCCAGGGGTTCGCTCCTGACTGGGCTCAAGGTTAAACTCTTCCATCCTTCTGAGGTTGGTAAAATGAGGATACAAATTGTTGGGGACAATAGGCTGACTCTGTAGAGCACTATGAAAAGGTACATAAGTCATAGTGCTATGGCTAAATTAATATTTAAACTCTCTTACTGATTTAGGGTACCTCTTAATATCAAAACATAACTCCTGTCTGTCTTGACAGATTCCCTATCCCAAGTAAATATTGAAACCTGAGCAAGAAGAGACTGTCTGCTGAAGGTTCTTTCCCACTTATGGGACATAGGTGGCCATTCAATATGGCTGCTCCCTTATTTTGGAACAACTCAAGATTACTCTACAAGAATTCCCCAATCTCTTTGTGCAACATAAACACGGTAACAGGCTATTAGAATAGAATAGAATTTTATTGGCCAAGTGTGATTGGACACACAAGGAATGTGTCTTGGTGCATATGCTCTCCGCGTACATAAAAGAAAAAGATACATTTGTCAAGAATCATGTGGTACAACACTTAATGATTGTCATAGGGGTCAAATAAGCAATGTAGAAACAATCAATATTAATAAAAATCTTAGGATACAAGTAACAAGTTTACAGTCATACAGTCCTAAGTGGGAGGAAAAGGATGATAGGAATGATGAAAATTATGATGATAGGAATGATGAGATATTACCTGAGGGTTTTGAAGTTTAACTTTACAGTTAAACTTTACAGTTGCATTACCTGTTTACATTCTTTATATACAGCAGATAGATGACAGGTCAATTGGTTGCAAATAGATATGCAGAAGTTTATAAATAGCAGGCTTGTTTTGCAAGGAAGGGAAGCTACTATTATTGATGTAATACATGATACATCTATCAGTATCCAATGAGGGAGGGTGGAATATGTATGTATGTATGTATGTATGTATGTATGTATGTATGTATGTATGTATGTATGTTTTAATTTAATTTAATTTATTCAACTTCTATGCCGCCCAATCTCAGCGTTTTTCTGTCAATTCACTCGGTGTACCCAAATATGGGAGGGAACCAACTGCTTTCTTTTTGCCTCTCAGCCCCTCCAGAGGCCACTGAGGCATAGTTCCCTCTAAGCTGAGCAGTGAGCAATCGCTCACTTAAAAATCATCATCAACTCAGAGTTTTTCAAACCTGCCCAGAAGCCGAGAGGGAAAGAGTGAGAGGGAAGGAGAGAGAGAGGAAGAGAGAGAAACAGATAGAAAAAAGAGAGGAAGGAAAAGAGAAAGAAAAAGAATGGGAGTAAGGAAGAGAGAAAGAAAATCAAAATCTAGTTTGAAACTAGCTCAACTATTGAAGTGGCATTTTGATATTGATAGAGTTGCCCTATTATGAGCTCACTGTTATAGACACACAGTACAGTATTTTATTTTGAAATTCTCTGAGGCAAAACAGGGTGGGTTTTTTATTTGTTTGTTTGCTTGTTTGCTTGTTTGTTTATTATTTCTGTGCCGCCCAGTCCTGAAGGGACTGCCGCTCAGACACTATACTTTTCCGCCCACCCCCCCAAAAAAATTAGAGGGAACACTGCACTGAGGTAGTTAATTTTATAGCCAACAAACTATGTTCTATATGTGTAACATATTTTTGCTGATAAAGAAAATGAGGGGAGACTAGTATATTATATTTCAAGCTATTTAGCTCTCATCATCTAGTTATACCCTTACCAGAATTTGAAAATGGGCAGACTGCTTTATAAAGGGCCGAGGGGCATACAGGAAGCAGTATGCTCCCATATTTGGGTATACCATTGTGATTCGATAGAAAAAAACCCATATATAACACTCTCATGATACAAGCTCAGATAGGGGGAGAACCTGTGGTCTAGAGATTAAAAGCTACTGCCTTATAAGGCAGACTTGCCCAGGTTCAAATCCCGGTAATGGTATGGCTAGCTGATGAGAGCTAAATAGCTTGAAATAGATCTGTACTAGTCTCACTTCACTTTCATTATCAGCAGAAATATATATTACACACACTCACACACACAGAGAAAGAGAGAGAGAGAGAGAGAGAGACATACACATATGTGTGTGTTTGTCTTTTTTAATGCATTTTTTAAAATGTTTTGTTTTGTCTTTGTAAAATTTTTTTGAAGTTTATATTTTAATTTTTTGAATAAACTAAAAATGATGATGATTTTTTAAAAGAACACTCCAAGGACCACATAATAGAAAATTTGCAGAGAATACAACAAGGACTGAGGAGAGTCTTATCATTTATGTGCAGATAGCTAAATGTCGAATGCTTACCTGTTGGATTTGATGTGGCATCACATACTTATCATGACTCTTCCTTTTCGAATTTCTATAAACAGAAAATAGTAAAAGTGTCATCCAATATAATATGTATTTAACTATAAACTATTATATTAAGTATTCAATGTCTTTTAAAAAAATATAAGGGTTTTTTAACCTAGTTTTTCTACATGATATGTTTTCTAGTCAACAAACAAGAGATCATACTTTATAGGCAATTAAAAATTCACAGTGCTTCTCATATTAATGCTTTTACTAGTCAAGACAGCGGTCCCCAAACTACGGCCCGCGGGACGGATGCGACCTGCTGAGGCCATTTATCAGCCCCGCAGGTGACTTCCAGCGCTGTTAACAGTCTGTTGCTGGGGGACGGGGACCATGGCAGTCGGGAGATTGATGTCGGGGCAGCAAGGGCCCACCGACATCAAGCCCTGTGCCTGCCAGCAAAGTCTCCCGCCCAGGCAAACAGCGCACTTTTCAAACTTTATTTATTTATTTATTTATTAGATTTGCATGCCGCCCCTCTCCATAGACTTGGGGCAGCTCACAACAGCAATAGAACAATTCATAACAAATCTAATAATTTAAAAACATTTTAAAAACCCCATTATTAATCAGACATACATACAAACAAACATGCCATACATAAATTGTATAGGCCCAGGGAAGATATCTCAATTCCCCCATGCCTGGCGGCAGTTCTAATCTCCGGGGGGAGCTGGTTGCAGAGAGTCGGGGCGCCACAGAGAAGGCTCTTCCCCTGGGACCCGCCAAACGACATTGTTTAGTCGATGGGACTTAGAGAAGGCCAACTCTGTGGGACCTAATCAGTCGCTGGGATTCGTGCGGCAGAAGGCAGTCCCGGAGATATTCTGGTCCGATGCCATGAAGGGCTTTATAGGTCATAACCAACACTTTGCATTATGACCGGAAATTGATCGGCAACCAATGCAGACTGTAGAGTGTTGGTGTGACATGGGCATACTTGGGGAAGCCCATGATTGCTCTCGCAGCTGCATTCTGCACGATCTGAAGTTTCAAAGGTAGCCTCATGTAGAGAGTGTTACAGTAGTCGAATCTTGAGGTGATGAGGGCATGAGTGACAGCAACCCCCTGACCGCTGTGCTCGCCTTGTGCCACGGGGGCAGGGCGGGGTTGCCGCTTGCAAGCCCAGGGAGGGTGACACACGGCGTTGGAGCCGCTTCTAGGCTGGTCTTTCCAGTTAAATAAAACCCAGCTCTCACCTGTTTTTGTAAATGGTTGAACAAGTTCTCACACACACATATACACACAAGGGGGAAGGAGACAGGGATGGAAAAAGAGAGGAGATTGTAGAAGATTGATGAAAGTTAATAATAGTAAATGCTAAGTGCCTGAAAATTAATTGAGCTTGGAAATATTGAATGAAATTATAGAACAGTATACAGTGTTCCCTCGATTTTCACGGGTTCGAACTTCGCGAAAAGTCTATACCACGGTTTTTCAAAAATATTAATTAAAAAATACTTTGCGGGTTTTTTCCCTATACCACGGTTTTTCCCACCAGATGACGTCATATGTCATGCCAAACTTTCGTCTACCTTTAATAAATATTTTTTTTAATAAACTTTAATAAATAAACATGGTGAGTAATAATCTGAATGTTTGCTAAGGGAATGGAAAATTGCAATTTAGGGGTTTAAAGTGTTAAGGGAAGGCTTGTGATACTGTTCATAGCCAAAAATAGTGTATTTACTTCCGCATCTCTACTTCGCGGAAAATCAACTTTCGCGGGCGGTCTCGGAACGCATCCCCAGCGAAAAGCGAGGGAATACTGTAATTTTAATGGATGCATTATTTTTCTATTCGTATTTTACTTTTTCATAGGTTTTTTTTATAGTCCAGCCCTCCAACAGTCTGAGGGACAGTGAACTGGCCCCCTGTGTAAAAAGTTTGGGGACCCCTGAGTCAAGACATCTCTCCTGAATGTTTGCCTATCTATCTATCTATCTATCTATCTATCTATCTATCTATCTATCTATCTATCTATCCATCCATCCATCCATCCATCCATCCATCCATCCATCCATCCATCCATCCATTTATTGGATTTCTATGCCGCCCCTCTCCAAGGACTCGAATGCCCAATTTCGAATCAGAAGTGGTTTTCAAAGAAAGCTTTTTAAAATGGTGTTTTAAGAAATACACAAAACTACAACTGGCTGCAATATTCAGAATTTGGGAATTCTGTTTATTCTGAAACTTCCTTTTTATAAAATGCAGTTTCCAACATTTGGACTGCCCCTAAAAATTGGGAAGAAAGCAAAATGAAGAAAAATGGCAATCATGCAGACTGCAGTTTACATTTGAACTGGGCCATCAAGTTGGAACTTTGGACTTGGTTGCTGGGGCATAAATTATTTTATTCCAGTGGATTAGGTGTGCCAAAATGGGCAATATTTCCTACCCCATTCGTAGCTCAGTGACGGTGGCATATGGTTCAATGGGGGCAGCACTTCCCGAAGCAGATCG
The DNA here is from genome assembly GCF_031021105.1 of Erythrolamprus reginae. Taxonomy (NCBI): domain Eukaryota; kingdom Metazoa; phylum Chordata; class Lepidosauria; order Squamata; family Dipsadidae; genus Erythrolamprus; species Erythrolamprus reginae. Next base: position 12,704,644 of record NC_091958.1, read on the forward strand.
AGGCTGAGGGATGGCAACTGTTTGTCCAGTTAAGGCCGTTGACAAAATAGCAGCTGCTAAAGCAGACCTGGAAAAAACCAATTTCTTTTTTTATTTTTTTAAATCACGGATCAGGAGACTAGGATAAGATAAGGTAAAAAACACTTAATCATAAGGATTTCAAAATATAAGTTAAATTAAATAAAACATCTTAATACAATTGTTTACTCCATCTAGTTGTTTCTTTTCAACAGCTCTGGGAAAAGAGCCAGGTTTATAAATATAGCTATTTATCAATAGCTATGTGACTGTTTACATGGGAGGGGGGGTATTTACACATTGTACTGAGCCCCCTCAATGTGTGAATGTTAAAAGATGATATGGTTTCAATAATCTGAAATAATAAACAACCAGAATGCATACACAACAAAAGAAAAAAATGTTTCTCTGCAGTAGAAAAGTATGGCAAACTGTGTTAAGTGTTGCATAAGTGCTGCTGAACACTTATATTGGACCTACTAAATCCACTGTTGGGTTTAATCAATTCAACCCACTAGAAATAAAAGATTCATCAACGATAGCCTTAATATTGAGCCATAATACCGTATCATTCCTTGAGTAATGAAAACAATCCATTTAGTTTATTATTTTTAGTTTTAGTAAGCTAAAGTCTAATCCAGAGTTCTTCAGACTTGGCAACTTTAAGATTTTGGTGACTTTACTCCCAGAATTCTCCAGCCAGCATAGTATAACTGTCTGGAGAATTCTGGGAGTTAAAGTCTACAAGTCTTAAAGTTACCAAGTTTCAGGATCCCTGTTCTAATTTTACCTGCAATGCAAAGTTTGCTAGGAAAAGTCAACTTTCCTACTTTCAGCTGCATTGGTATTTATACTCGATCTCCATCTGCATTTTATTGCATCTGCATGTGCTCCACAATGCTCCCATGCGAAGGACGATTCCAGCTGATGCAACAGTGGGCCAATACAAGCACCTTTCAAAAGTGCCAAATATCTGGGTAGTGATGGAGGCATAATTACTAGTAAAGCACTAGTAAAGTCGGAATCCCTACAAAAACAATAGGAATATAGCTGCAGCTCATGTGATAATATTAAGCTGGCTATGATCTATAAATTCTTGGAAGAAAGTCTGGCTGTTTTTTAACCCCTATTTCTAAAAACAAGCTAACAACATTTATACTATAAAGTAGTACTTTAGCCACCTAGTGACAAGGAAGGACTCACTGGAGAAGAGTCCAATGCTGGGAAAGATTGAGGGCAAAAGAAGAATGGAATGACAGAGAATGAGGTGGTTGGATGGAGTCACTGAAGCAATCGGTATGAGATTAAATGGACTCCGGGGGATGATAGAGGGCAGGAAGGCCTGGAGGAACGTTGTCCATTGGATCACGATGGGTCAGACTCAACTTTGCAACCAGCAACAACAACAACAACTACAAAGTAGACTATGTTCAATGCTGCCCAAAACCTCTTTAACAAAATATATAGCATGCAAATATGTGGTATCTGTTTCTCTTTCAAATGTAACAATACATACAGGCAAGATAAAGCCATTCTAAATATTCAAACATCCATTAATAACATTAAGTCTATTACATGACTGAAAATCAACACATGAAAAACCTACCTGGGCCTTTCTGGAGAAGGATTTGGACTACGAGGGGGAAGGGTACGGGGGACAGCAGGTTTAGGCGCTAGAGTAGCTGCAGGGACCAGGCCAGGAGCTATGTTTGTCTAGACAATTTAAAATAAAGTTAGTTGGCTATGATTGAACTAACACAATGGAGAAACACAAAAGTTTACATGGGCAACAACTAATAACATGAAAGGGAGGAACATGTACATGCAAATTAATGTATGCAGTAAGCCTAAATGGTTTTGAATATGATGTGCAAAACAACAATATCGCTACAAAGGTAATACAGTTATACCTTGTCTTACAAACTTAATTGGTTCCGGGATGAGGTTCTTAAGGTGAAAAGTTTGTAAGACGAAACAATGTTTCCCATAGTAATCAATGGAAAAGTGAATAATGCGTGCAAGCCCTTTTGCCAGATGAAGCGCCAATTTCTGTGCTGCTGGGATTCTCCTGAGGTTCCCCTCCATAGGAAACCCTACCTCTGGACTTCTGTGTTTTTGTGATGCTGCAAGGGGAATCCCAGCAGGGGTATCCCAGCATCGCAAATATGAGTGCTTCGCTGGCAATAGAAGTCCAGAGGTGGGGTTTCCCAGTGAGGGGAGCATCAGTAAAATCATAGCATCACAAAAACACCAAAGTCCGGACCTCTGTGTTTTTGCAATGCTGCGATTTCACTGAGGCTCCCCTCGCTGGGAAACCCCACCTCCGGACTTCCGTTGCCAGCGAAGCACCCGTTTTTGCGCTGCTGGGATTCCCCTGCAGCATCACAAAAACACGGAAGTCCAGAGGTGTGGTTTCCCATGGAGGGGAGTTTCAGGGGCATCCCAGCAGCGCAAAAACGGGTGCTTCGCTGGCAACGGAAGTCCGGAGGCAGGGCATCCCAGCGGCGGCGGTGGGTTTGTAAGGTGAAAATAGTTTGTAAGAAGAGAAAAAAATCTTAAACCCCGGGTTTGTATCTTGAAAAGTTTGTATGACGAGGCGTTTGTAAGACGAGGTATCACTGTAGTTATTTCTGTGGCTACCTACTGTAACTTTTCTTATATATTCCATGTATTTATTTTCATACACCTTTGATTCTTGGATTACAATGTAACTTTTTGAAATGTTCATTCTTTCCTCTTTGTAGAAAATATTGCATCCCAGTGAAACAGTTATTTTGTTTCAGAAAACAAAATTACTGTTGATGTCTATATAATTTCCCTAGATTCAGCTGACAACTTTTCTATAAGAATCTCCATGAATGTTCATAGATAGCTATCTACCAAATTCAGTTAACACACCCAGTCAGTTTCATCATTTATTTATGAAGACATGCAGATTGAGAACTCCGACCGTACCCTCTTGGACCAACCCAGAACCAATGTTTGGTTTTGTCATCTAACTTTAGCTTGGTCGGAGTGGATTGGATATGGAATGTGGGGCATGGGACAATACGGGATGGGAAAGATGCCTAAGAATGCATGAGAGGTTGTGTGCGGGTCAGAGGAAGCATGGGGGGGGGGGTGGACTATGGATTGGAGAGGATGCAGGGGATGGTGCAAGTTGAGGAGGACAAAGAGAGATTCATGAAAAGTGCCATGTGGGTCAGGGAAATTGTTCAATAATTGCTTTGTACATCAGGAGAGTGCATAGAGGTGTGCAGCTGCTGTTGCACAGGTCAGGGAAGACATGCAGGGGAAGCAGCACAAATCAGGGAAGTGCATTAGACTACAGAAGAGAAGCCAAGGCTTACAAAGGGCACTCAGGGTGGTGGGGTGTGTCAGGAAGGGTGCATCGGTATTCCTTCCTCCCTCTTTCCCTACCAGGAAGGTGAAAACTGCTGGATGGAAGAAGGAGCAAGGGATTGCACAAGTGGCTGGGAAACTGTCACAGCACATTGATAAGGAAAATCCAGTGACTGTAGCAGTGGCCCACCAGCACTGGAGCAGCCACAACTTCCTCAAATTTCATTCCTTAAGGTGTAATAGGCTCCGGCATTACATACATTAGTCCATATAAGGGACCTTTGTTGATAAAACCCCTATGATGCATGATTTTCCGCAGGTTATTTGTTAAGGTTATGGACAGCAGGGTTTTAAAGATAGTGTCAATGCCCCAAATAGCATTTGAGAAAGCCATCATGTGGAGTTAGAGGCTTCAGTGGCCTGCAGTACAGCACTCTACTTGCTGCGCCGCCCCGGCTCATTAATTGAAATTAATTGAAATATAAAATAACAGAATAACATAGTGGGACGGGCCCTTATTCTGCCCCAGCACCGAGCCCCAAATAATTACACAATAGGTTGTCTTGGGTGACATCTCTGAAAAAAAATCAGGTGCTGAGGCATGAAAATGTATTTATTTATTTATTTGTTTGTTTTTATATTATTATTATTATTATTATTATTATTATTATTATTATTATTATTATTATTATTAACTTCTGTGCCGCCCAGTCCCGAAGGGACTGCCGCTCAGGCACTGTACTTTTCCGCCCACACCGAAAAAAAATTAGAGGGAGCACTGGTTCTTACCTTAAATCTCCTTCTAGGATATTTAATTTCTGTAATATAAAAATGCATTTGTTTTAGGTTATAAAGGTGAAATATATCAAATGGAATTCAATGTTCATAATCAAGCTTGAGCTTTCATGATCTGTCTAGTTTCATCTTATTTAGTTTCTAATTTTCCCACCTTTATCTTAAATAAATATCTTAGCAAGTATAAAAGATTGGGAAAATGGAGGTTTGTGCTGAGTGTTTTTAAATTAAAAAAACCCTATTTTCTGCTCTATGCAGGGAAAAAGATGAAAACATGAGCGATGTAATCATTCTTCTCCTGTTCATTTAGATTCCGGCTCTTTCTTTCTCACTGTCAACTATGCAATTTTCCCCCACATAGAGGGAAAAATTATCTGTGTCTGAATTATGGTACAAAACTAAACAACACTTCATACTAAAGGTGGGAAGCAGATGGTAGAAACGTTTATTTATTGTCTCCTTAATCCTTTTTAAAAAATTTTTTTTAATTGATTTTCATAAAATGGACAAACAGACATACAAACATTAAACATGAAATGGGGATACATTTTCCCCGCTTATCTTGAAAGTATAAATTCAAATACAGAAAAAGAATACATAATTAGATATATGTTAAATATTAAAAATTTTGCTAAATTTTGAATTAAAGTTTTTCACGTTTTCACTAATACAGATATAAAACCCAAATTCTTACCATATTACTTGTATATAAACTAATTCTAATGTAATTATTAAACAAAATAGATTTAACTAATACTAATAAAACCCAAGGAAAAATAAGTACCTCATGCTTATTAAAAATAGATTATACTGTATATCTTATTTTTTCTTATCTATCCATTTATAAACTTTGTTCCATGTTTCATAAAATTTTGTATCTTCTTGATCATTCAAACGTCTCGTCATCATATCCATTTCAGCACAATCTAATATTTTTACAATAACTTCTTCTTCTTTAGGGACATCCTCCCCCTTCCAATTCTGCGCATAGGTAATTCTAGCCACAGTTAAAATTTGCCTCCTTAATCCTAATGCTCACCTTCAACCTGAACATTTGGCTGGAGAAGACCACTTGGTTTGCAGACAGAATCATCTTCTTCACTATTGCCACTATAAGATACTGGAAGATTTTCCTAAACAAAAATATTGCAATACACCTTAATGTCGATTTATAGAAATAGATATTTCCAAAAGGCTCTAGGCAGCTGAGAATGGCATTGTAAAACAGAACATTGATTAAAAAGAGGAAAATCAAAAACACATCAAAGAGCAAACAGGACAAGTGGGTGCAAATGTATGTGCTTGAATACACATTAGACAAGACATAACAAACTGCAGCCTTCTGAGCTTTTTATGTCTTGTAAAAGCATCCTTCATGCTCAAATTGAGCCACGAAACAACAGTCTCTATGATTTCCTGATAGTTTTTAATGGATAATGAAAAGAAATAGGAACTGTGGTGGCACAATGCTTAGAATGCACTACTGCAATACAAACTCTGCCCACAGCCAGGGGTTCGCTCCTGACTGGGCTCAAGGTTAAACTCTTCCATCCTTCTGAGGTTGGTAAAATGAGGATACAAATTGTTGGGGACAATAGGCTGACTCTGTAGAGCACTATGAAAAGTCATAGTGCTATGGCTAAATAAATATTTAAACTCTCTTACTGATTTAGGGTACCTCTTAATATCAAAACATAACTCCTGTCTGTCTTTACAGATTCCCTATCCCAAGTAAATATTGAAACCTGAGCAAGAAGAGACTATCTGCTGAAGGTTCTTTCCCACTTATGGGACATAGGTGGCCATTCAATATGGCTGCTCCCTTAATTTGAAACAACTCAAGATTACTCTACAAGAATTCCCCAATCTCTTTGTGCAACATAAACACAGTAACAGGCTATTAGAATAGAATAGAATTTTATTGGCCAAGTGTGATTGGACACACAAGGAATGTGTTTTGGTGCATATGCTCTCCGCGTACATAAAAGAAAAAGATACATTTGTCAAGAATCATGTGGTACAACACTTAATGATTGTCATAGGGGTCAAATAAGCAATGTAGAAACAATCAATATTAATAAAAATCTTAGGATACAAGTAACAAGTTTACAGTCATACAGTCCTAAGTGGGAGGAAAAGGATGATAGGAATGATGAGAATTATGATGATAGGAATGATGAGATATTACCTGAGGGGTATGAAGTTTAACTTTACAGTTAAACTTTACAGTTGCATTACCTGTTTACATTCTTTATATACAGCAGATAGATGACAGGTCAATTGGTTGCAAATAGATATGCAGAAGTTTATAAATAGCAGGCTTGTTTTGCAAGGGAGGGAAGCTACTATTATTGATGTAATACATGATACATCTATCAGTATCCAATGAGGGAGGGTGGAATATGTATGTATATACGTATGTTTTAATTTAATTTAGTTTATGCAACTTCTATGCCGCCCAATCTCGGGTTTTTTCTGTCAATTCACCCCGGTATACCCAAATATGGGAGGGAACCAACTGCTTTCTTTTTGCCTCTCTGCCCCTCCAGGTAGTTAATTTTATAGCCAACAAACTATGTTCTATATGTGTAACATATTTTTGCTGATAAAGAAAATGAGGGGAGACTAGTATATTATATTTCAAGCTATTTAGCTCTCATCATCTAGTTATACCCTTACCAGAATTTGAAAATGGGCAGACTGCTTTATAAAGGGCCGAGGGGCATACAGGAAGCAGTATGCTCCCATATTTGGGTATACCAGTGTGATTTGATAGAAAAAAACCCATATATAACACTCTCATGACAGGGGGAGAACCTGTGGTCTAGAGATTAAAAGCTACTGCCTTATAAGGCAGACTTGCCCAGGTTCAAATCCTGGTAATGATATGGCTAGCTGATGAGAGCTAAATAGCTTGAAATAGATCTGTACTAGTCTCACTTCACTTTCATTATCAGCAGAAATATATATTACACACACACACAGAGAGAGAGAAAGAGAGAGAGAGAGAGAGAGACACATACACATATGTGTGTGTTTGTCTTTTTTAATGCATTTTTAAAAATGTTTTGTTTTGTTTTGTCTTTGTAAAAAAATTTAGAAGTTTATATTTTAATTTTTTGTTGTTTTTTTTTCAATTTTTTAAATTAATTTTCATAAAATAAACAGACACACATACAAACATTAAACATAAAGTGGGGGTGTATTTCCCCCGCTTCTTTTGAAAGTATATATTTAAGTACAGAAAAAGAATACATAATTGAATATATGTTGAATGTTAGAAGGTCTAATAATTTTAGGTTAAGGTTTTACAAATCTTAAGTACAATGTAAATATTAGGTAAAATTCTTAATATGTTACTTATACGTAAACTAATATAGGATAGTCATCAAAAAATACCTTTAATATAATCTTAGCTACTATACTAATATACCATATTCATCAAACAAAACATTTAAGCTAATTTCAATTACTATACATATATAAACCAAAATTCTTAATATGTTACTTATACATAAACTGCTATATCATAATCATCAAAAAAAACATTTAAACTAATATTAATATTGTTATCACCTAGGTAAAAACAAAGACAAAAAATTAACTAAAAATAAGTGTATATATCTTATTTTTTCTTATCTATCCATTTATAAACATTGTTCCAAGTTTCATAAAATTTAGTATCTTCTTGATCATTTAATCGTCTTGTCATCATGTCCATTTCAGCGCAATCTAGTATTTTAGCTATAACTTCTTCTTCCTTGGGGATTTCCTCCCCCTTCCAATTTTGCGCATATATTATTCTAGCCGCATCTCCCACCAAATAGGATAGCAAAAATGTTTCCCAAAACATCCCCATTATGCTGGAAATGTAAGAAGGATATAGGAACCTATTACCATCAATGGTGGACATGTGGTAAAGCTAAAATATATTGGAAGATGATCGAGAAAATATTAAAAGAAATAGTAAAGCAAGATATAGATAATACCCCGGAATTCTATTTATTAGGAGTTACCAATCAGACTTACAAGAAAGAAATTCTTTATTTAATTATACACATATATTTTAATTTTTTGAATAAACTAAAAATGATGATGATGATTTTTTAAAAGAACACTCCAAGGACCACATAATAGAAAATTTGCAGAGAATACAACAAGGACTGAGGAGAGTCTTATCATTTATGTGCAGATAGCTAAATGTCAAATGCTTACCTGTTGGGTTTGATGTGGCATCACATACTTATCATGACTCTTCCTTTTCGAATTCCTATAAACAGAAAATAGTAAAAGTGTAATCCAATATAATATGTATTTAACTATAAACTATTATATTAAGTATTCAATGTCTTTTTTAAAAATATAAGGGTTTTTGAACCTAGTTTTTCTACATCATATGCTTTCTAGTCAACAAACAAGAGATCATACTTTATAGGCAATTAAAAATTCACAGTGCTTCTCATATTAATGCTTTTACTAGTCAAGACAGCGGTCCCCAAACTACGGCCCACGGGACGGATGCGACCCACTGAGGCCATTTATCAGACCCGCGGGTGACTTCCAGCGCCGTTAACAGTCTGTTGCTGGGGGCGGGGACCATGGCAGTCGGGAGATTGATGTTGGGGCAGCAAGGGCCTACCGACATCAAGCCCTGCGCCTGCCAGCAAAGCTGCCCACCCAGGCAAACAGCGCACTTTTCAAACTTTATTTATTTATTTATTAGATTTGTATGCCGCCCCTCTCCATAGACTCGGGGCAGCTCACAACAGCAATAGAACAATTCATAACAAATCTAATAATTTAAAAACATTTTAAAAACCCCATTATTAATCAGACATACATACAAACAAACATGCCATACATAAATTGTATAGGCCCGGGGGAGATATCTCAATTCCCCCATGCCTGGCGGCAGTTCTAATCTCCGGGGGGGAGCTGGTTGCAGAGAGTCGGGGCGCCACAGAGAAGGCTCTTCCCCTGGGACCCGCCAATTGACATTGTTTAGTCGATGGGACCTAGAGAAGGCCAACTCTGTGGGACCTAATCGGTCGCTGGGATTCGTGCGGCATAAGGCAGTCCCGAAGATATTCTGGTCCGATGCCATGAGGGGCTTTATAGGTCATAACCAACACTTTGCTTTATGACCGGAAATTAATCGGCAACCAATGCAGACTGTAGAGTGTTGGTGTGACATGGGCATACTTGGGGAAGCCCATGATTGCTCTCGCAGCTGCATTCTGCACGATCTGAAGTTTCAAAGGTAGCCTCATGTAGAGAGTGTTACAGTAGTTGAATCTTGAGGTGATGAGGGCATGAGTGACAGCAACCCCCTGACCGCTGTGCTCGCCTTGTGCCACGGGGTCAGGGCGGGGTTGCCGCTTGCAAGCCCAGGGAGGGTGACACACGGCGTTGGGGCCGCTTCTAGGCTGGTCTTTCCGGTTAAATAAAACCCAGCTCTCGCCTGTTTTTGTAAATGGTTGAACAAGTTCTCTCTCTCTCTCTCACTCTCTCACACACACACACACACACACACACACATACACACACAAGGGGGAAGGAGACAGGGATGGAAAAAGAGAGGAGATTGATGAAGATTGATGAAAGTTAATAATAGTAAATGCTAAGTGCCTGAAAATTAACTGAGCTTGGAAATATTGAATGAAATTATAGAAAAGTATAATTTTAATGGATGCATTATTTTTCTATAGGTATTTTACTTTTTCATAGGTTTTTTTTATAGTCCAGCCCTTGAACAGTCTGAGGGACAGTGAACTGGCCCCCTGTGTAAAATGTTTGGGGACCCTGAGTCAAGACATCTCTCCTGAATGTTTGCCTATCTATCTATCTATCTATCTATCTATCTATCTATCTATCTATCTATCTATCTATCCATCCATCCATCCATCCATCCATCCATCCATCCATCCATCCATCCATCCATTTATTGGATTTCTATGCCGCCCCTCTCCAAGGACTCGAATGCCCAATTTCGAATCAGAAGTGGTTTTCAAAGAAAGCTTTTAAAAATGGTGTTTTAAGAAATACACAAAACTACAACTGGCTGCAATATTCAGAATTTGGGAATTCTGTTTATTCTGAAACTTCCTTTTTATAAAATGCAGTTTCCAACATTTGGACTGCCCCTAAAAATTGGGAAGAAAGCAAAATGAAGAAAAATGGCAATCATGCAGACTGCAGTTTACATTTGAACTGGGCCATCAAGTTGGAACTTTGGACTTGGTTGCTGGGGTATAAATTATTTTATTCCAGTGGATTAGGTGTGCCAAAATGGGCAATATTTCCTACCCCATTCGTAGCTCAGTGACGGTGGCATATGGTTCAATGGGGGCAGCACTTCCCGAAGCAGATCGAGGCTGAGGGATGGCAATTGTTTGTCCAGTTAAGGCCGTTGACAAAATAGCAGCTGCTAAAGCAGACCTGGAAAAAACCAATTTCTTTTTTTATTTTTTTAAATCACGGATCAGGAGACTGGGATAAGATAAGGTAAAAAACACTTAATCATAATGATTTCAAAATATAAGTTAAATTAAATAAAACATCTTAATACAATTGTTTACTCCATCTAGTTGTTTCCTTTCAACAGCTCTGGGAAAAGAGCCAGGTTTATAAATATAGCTATTTATCAATAGCTATGTGACTGTTTACATGGGAGGGGGGGTATTTACACATTGTACTGAGCTCCCTCAATGTGTGAATGTTAAAAGATGATATGGTTTCAATAATCTGAGATAATAAACAACCAGAATGCATACACAACAAAAGAAAAAAATGTTTCTCTACAGTAGAAAAGTATGGCAAACTGTGTAAAGTGTTGCATAAGTGCTGCTGAACACTTATATTGGATCTACTAAATCCACTGTTGGGTTTAATCAATTCAACCCACTAGAAATAAAAGATTCATCAACGATAGCCTTAATATTGAGCCATAATACCGTATCATTCCTTGAGTAATGAAAACAATCCATTTAGTTTATTATTTTTAGTTTTAGTAAGCTAAAGTCTAATCCAGGGTTCTTCAGACTTGGCAACTTTAAGATTTTGTGGACTTTAACTCCCAGAATTCTCCAGCCAGCATAGTATAACTGTCTGGAGAATTCTGGGAGTTAAAGTCTACAAGTCTTAAAGTTACCAAGTTTCAGGATCCCTGTTCTAATTTTACCTGCAATGCAAAGTTTGCTAGGAAAAGCCAACTTTCCTACTTTCAGCTACACTGGTATTTATACTCGATCTCCATCTGCATTTTATTGCATCTGCATGTGCTCCACAATGCTCCCATGCGAAGGACGATTCCAGCTGATGCAACAGTGGGCCAATACAAGCACCTTTCAAAAGTGCCAAATATCTGGGTAGTGATGGAGGTATAATTACTAGTAAAGCACTAGTAAAGTCAGAATCTCTACAAAACAATAGGAATATAGCTGCAGCTCATGTGATAATATTAAGCTGGCTATGATCTATAAATTCTTGGAAGAAAGTCTGGCTGTTTTTTAACCTCTATTTCTAAAAACAAGCTAACAACATTTAGATTAGATTAGATTAGATTTATTGGATTTATATGCCGCCCCTCTCCGCAAACTCGGGGCGGCTCACAAGGTAAAAAACAATACATAATAACAAATCCAATACCCACCAATCCAATTACAATTTAAGCTAAAAAATTCATAAAAAACAACTCCAGAATATAAAAAAAACAAGCACACAATCAATCTAACACCAAAACAACATGCGCAAGGGGGAGATCTTTCAGTTCCCCCATGCCTGACGGCAGAGGTGAGTTTTAAGAAGTTTGCGAAAGGCAAGGAGGGTGGGGGCAATCCTAATCTCAGGGGGGAGCTGGTTCCAGAGGGTTGGAGCCGCCACAGAGAAGGCTCTTCCCCTGGGTCCCGCCAGACGGCATTGTTTAGTCGACGGGACCCGGAGAAGGCCAACTCTGTGGGACCGAACCGGTCGCTGGGATTCGTGCGGCAGAAGGCGGTCCCGGAGATATTCTGGTCCGGTGCCATGAAGGGCTTTATAGGTCATAACCAACACTTTGAATTATGACCGGAAACTGATTGGCAACCAATGCAGACTGCGGAGTGTTGGAGTGATATGGGCATATTTAGAGAAGCCCATAATTGCTCTCGCAGCTGCATTCTGCACGATTTGAAGTTTCCGAACACATTTCAAAGGTAGCCCATGTAGAGAGCGTTACAGTAGTTGAGCCTCGAGGTGATGAGGGCATGAGTGACTGTGAGCAATGACTCCTGGTCCAAATAGGGCCGCAACTGGTGCACCAGGCGAACCTGGGCAAACGCCCCCCTCACCACAGCTGAAAGATGTTTCTCTAATGTGAGCTGTGGGTCGAGGAGGACGCCCAAGTTGCGGACCCCCTCTGAAGGGGTCAATAATTCCCCCCCCCCAGGGTAATGGATGGACAGATAGAATTGTCCTTGGGAGGCAAGACCCACAGCCACTCCGTCTTGTCTGGATTGAGTTTGAGTTTGTTGACACCCATCCAGGCCCCAACAGCCTCCAGGCACCGGCACATCACTTCCACTGCTTCGTTGACTGGACATGGGGTGGAGATGTATAACTGGGTATCCTCGGCGTATTGATGATACCTCACCCCATGTCCTTGGATGATCTCGCACAGCGGTTTCATGTAGATATTAAATAGCAGGGGGGAGAGGACTGACCCCTGAGGCACACCACAAGGGAGAGACCTCGAGGTCGACCTCTGACCCCCCACTAACACCAACTGCGACCGACCGGAGAGGTAGGAGGAGAACCACTGGAGAACAGTGCCTCCCACTCCCAACCCCTCCAGCCGGTGCAGAAGGATACCATGGCCGATGGTATCGAAAGCCGCTGAGAGGTCAAGGAGCACCAGGACAGAGGACAAGCCCCTGTCCCAGGCCCACCAGATATCATCCATCAACGCGACCAAAGCAGTTTCCGTGCTGTAGCCGGGCCTGAATCCAGACTGTTGAGGACCTAGATAATCGGCTTCTTCCAAGGACCGCTGGAGTTGAAGAGCCACCACCTTCTCAACAACCTTCCCCATAAAGGGAAGGTTGGAGACTGGACGGTAGTTATTAAGCACGGCTGGGTCCAGGGAAGGCTTCTTGAGGAGGGGGCGCACAAGTGCCTCCTTATAAAGGGCCGGAAAGGACCCCCTCCCCAAGGAGGCGTTGACAATCTCCTGGACCCAGCTCCGTGTCACCTCCCGACTGGCCGAAACCAGCCAAGAGGGACACGGATCCAGTAAACAGGTGGCGGAACTCACAGCTCCAATGGCCTTGTCCACTTCATCAGGTGACACCAAGTCAAACTCCTCCCAGACAGATGGACAAAGACGTTTAGCCCCAGTCACCTCGACTGACTCGTTGTCAGTCGACTCTGTTTTACAATTGGAGTCGAGGTCCGCCCGGATCCGAGCGATTTTATCAGCGAAAAACGTGTTAAAATCCATTCTAACACGAAAAACGTGTTAAAATCCATTCTAAATATTCAAACATTCATTAATAACATTAAGTCTATTACATGACTGAAACTCAACACATGAAAAACCTACCTGGGCCTTTCTGGAGAAGGATTTGGACTACGAGGGGGAGGGGTGCGGGGGACAGCAGGTTTAGGCGCTAGAGTAGCTGCAGGGACCAGGCCAGGAGCTATGTTTGTCTAGACAATTTAAAATAAAGTTAGTTGGCTATGATTGAACTAACACAAAGGAGAAACACAAAAGTTTACATGGGCAACAACTAATAACATGAAAGGGAGGAACATGTACATGGAAATTAATGTATGCAGTAAGCCTAAATGGTTTTGAATATGAAGTGCAAAACAACAATATCGCTACAAAGGTAATACAGTTATACCTTATCTTACAAACTTAATTGGTTCCGGGATGAGGTTCTTAAGGTGAAAAGTTTGTAAGACGAAACAATGTTTCCCATAGTAATCAATGGAAAAGTGAATAATGCGTGCAAGCCCTTTTGCCAGCCGAAGCGCCCATTTCTGCGCTGCTGGGATTCTCCTGAGGTTCCCCTCCATAGGAAACCCTACCTCTGGACTTCTGTGTTTTTGTGATGCTGCAAGGGGAATCCCAGCAGGGGTATCCCAGCATCCCAAATATGAGTGCTTCGCTGGCAATAGAAGTCGAGAGGTGGGGTTTCCCAGTGAGGGGAGCATCAGTGAAATCATAGCATCGCAAAAACACCAAAGTCCGGACCTCTGTGTTTTTGCAATGCTGCGATTTCACTGAGGCTCCCCTCGCTGGGAAACCCCACCTCCGGACTTCCGTTGCCAGCGAAGCACCCGTTTTTGTGCTGCTGGGATTCCCCTACTGGGATTCCCCTGCAGCATCACAAAAACACGGAAGTCCAGAGGTGTGGTTTCCCATGGAGGGGAGTTTCAGGGGCATCCCAGCAGCGCAAAAACGGGTGCTTCGCTGGCAACGGAAGTCCGGAGGCAGGGCATCCCAGCGGCGGCGGTGGGTTTGTAAGGTGAAAATAGTTTGTAAGAAGAGACAAAAAAATCTTAATCCCCGGGTTTGTATCTTGAAAAGTTTGTATGACGAGGCGTTTGTAAGACGAGGTATCACTGTAGTTATTTCTGTGGCTACCTACTGTAACTTTTCTTATATATTCCATGTATTTATTTTCATACACCTTTGATTCTTGGATTACAATGTAACTTTTTGAAATGTTCATTCTTTCCTCTTTGTAGAAAATATTACATCCCAGTGAAACAGTTATTCTGTTTCAGAAAACAAAATTACTGTTGATGTCTATATAATTTCCCTAGATTCAGCTGACAACTTTTCTATAAGAATCTCCATGAATGTTCATAGATAGCTATCTACCAAATTCAGTTAACACACCCAGTCAGTTTCATCATTTATTTATGGAGACATGCAGATTGAGAACTCCGACCGTACCCTCTTGGACCAACCCAGAACCAATGTTTTGTTTTGTCATCTAACTTTAGCTTGGTCGGAGTGGATTGGATATGGAATGTGGGGCATGGGACAATACGGGATGGGAAAGATGCCTAAGAATGCATGAGATGTTGTGTGCGGGTCAGAGGAAGCATGGGGGGGGGGCATGGATTGGAGAGGATGCAGGGGATGGTGCAAGTTGAGGAGGACAAAGAGAGATTCATGAAAAGTGCTATGTGGGTCAGGGAAATTGTTCAATAATTGCTTTGTACATCAGGAGAGTGCATAGAGGTGTGCAGCTGCTGTTGCACAGGTCAGGTAAGACATGCAGGGGAAGCAGCACAAATCAGGGAAGTGCATTAGACTACAGAAGAGAAGCCAAGGCTTACAAGGGGCACTCAGGGTGGTGGGGTGTGTCAGGAAGGGTGCATCGGTATTCCTTCCTCCCTCTTTCCCCACCAGGAAGGTGAAAACTGCTGGATGGAAGAAGGAGCAAGGGATTGCACAAGTGGCTGGGAAACTGTCATTTCATTTCATTTTATTGGATTTGTATGCCGCCCCTCTCCATAGACTCGGGGCAGCTAACAGCATTAGTAAAAACAACATGCGACAATCCAATACTAAAGAAACTAAAAACCCTTGTTTTAAAAACCAATCATACATACGAACGTACCATACATAAATTGTGGAAGCCTAGGGGGAAAGAATATCTTAATTCCCCCCATGCCTGACGACAGAGGTGGGTTTTAAGAAGCTTGCGAAAGGCAAGAAGGGTGGGGGCTATTCTAATCTCTGGGGGGAGTTGGTTCCAGAGGGCCGGGGCCGCCACAGAGAAGGCTCTTCCCCTGGGTCCCGCCAAACTACATTGTTTTGTTGACGGGACCCTGAGAATGCCCACTCTGTGGGACCTAATTGGTCGCTGGGATTCGTGCGGCAGAAGGCGGTCCCGGAGATAACCTGGCCCGGTGCCATGAAGGGCTTTATAGGTCATAACCAACACTTTGAATTGTGACTGGAAACTGATCGACAACTAATGCAGACTGTGGAGTGTTGGTGTGACATGGGCATATTTAGGGAAGCCCATGATTGCTCTCGCAGCTGCATTCTGCACGATCTGAAGTTTCCGAACACTTTTCAAATGTAGCCCCATGTAGAGAGCGCTACAGTAGTCGAGCCTCAAGGTGATGAGGGCATGAGTGACTGTGATCAGTGAGTCCCTTTCCAAATAGGGCCGCAACTGGTGCACCAGGCTGTGGATCGAGGAGGACACCCAAGTTGCGGACCCTCGCTGAGGGGGTTAGTAATTCCCCCCCCAGGGTAATGGATGGACAGATGGAATTGTCCTTGGAAGGCAAAACCCACAGCCACTCCATCTTATTAGGGTTGAGTTGGAGTCTGTTGACACCCATCCAGACCCCAACAGCCTCCAGACACCGGCACATCACTTCCACTGCTTCACTGTTAATGTCACAGCACATTGATAAGGAAAGTCCTGTGACTGTAGCAGTGGCCCACCAGCACTGGAGCAGCCACAATTTCCCCAAATTTCATTCCTTAAGGAGTAATAGGCTCCGGCATTACATACATGATTAGTCCATATAAGGGACCTTTGTTGATAAAACCATCCCCTATGATGCATGATTTTCCCCAGGTTATGGGTTAAGGTTATGGACAGCAGGGTTTTAAAGATAGTGTCAATTCCCCAAATAGCATCTGAAAAAGCCATCATGTGGAGTTAGAGCCCTTGGCCTGCGAGATAGATTGATTAGAAGATAGAAATAGATAGACATGGATAGCAACTAGAGAACATATGGGGGGTAAAGAGATAAATACATAGATGATATAGATGATAGACAGATGATTGATTGATTGATTGATTGATAGATATATGATATAGATGATACATAGAGATAGATAGATAGACAGACAGACAGACAGACAGACAGACAGACAGACCTTGGAGTCCATTTAAATATGAGCCAGCAGTGTGTAGCAGCTGCCAAAAAAGTCAGCACAGTCCTAGGCTGCTTTAACAGAGGGATAGAATCAAGATCACGTGAAGTGTTAATGCCACTTTATAAGGCCTTGGTAAGGCCACACTTGGAATACTGCATTCAGTTTTGGTTGCCATGATCCAAAAAAAATGTTGAAATTCTAGAAAGAGTGCAGAGAAGAGCAACAAAGATGAGTAGGGGGCTGGAGGCTAAAACATATGACCAACGGTTGCAGGAACTGGGTATGTGTAATTTAATGAAAAGAAAGACCAGGGGAGACATGATAGCAGTGTCCCAATATCACAAGAGTTGCTGCAAAGAAGCTATTCTCCAAAGCACGTGAGGGTAGAACAAGAAGCAATGGGTGGAAACTGAACAAGGAGAGAAATAACTTAGAACTAAGGACAATTTTCCTGACAGTTAGAACAATTAATCAGTGGAACAGAAGTTGTGAATGCTCCAACACTGGAAGTTTTAAAGAAGATATTGGATAACCATCTGTCTGAAGTAGGGGGTTGGACTAGAACACCTCCAAGGTCCCTTCCCACTCTGTTGTTATTATTATTATATTATTGAGAGAGAGAGAGATGGATAGATAGATAGATAGATAAATAGATAGATAGATAGATAGATAGATAGATAGATAGATAGATAGATAGATATGCTTCATGATGTGAAACCAGGCCAAACAAAAACAGAACTTTTCCCAACTGCCTCCCTTTAATCATAGTGGTTGGAAGGAACCTTGGAGGTCTTCGAGTCCATCCCTCTGTCCCAAGGCAGAAAACCTCCCACCATTCTGGACAAACGACTGTGCAGTATTTAACCTCCAGTGATGGAGCATCCCCCCCCGCCCCAACTTCAAGAAGGCAGTCTGTTCCATTGCTCCATTGCATCTGTTTCCTTTCTGATCCCTCCTTCCCGATCCAGCCTGGGATGCTCGGGAGAAGGCAACTGCCCGGTTGCCATGGGAACCGAAGCACACGTTGGCCCTCGGGGACCGCCAGCTCATCCTCCTCGCCTTTTTCCCTTCTGACTTTCCCTCCCTTCTTCAATTCAATTCATTAGATTTGTATGCCGCCCCTCTCCGAAGATTCGGGGCGGCTCCCCCGAAGACTCGGGGCGGCTTCTTGCACCCTCAATTCCACACACAGGCACCCCCCTCCCAGGGAAATACTCACAAACTTGGTGTTTCGGCGTTTCCTGAAAAAAAACGGCATGACGGCGAAAAGGCTGAGGGGAAATACACTAATAAACGAGAAAACTAAGCCGGGAGAGACAAAACGGGAACCGCCGGCCAGAGAGAGTGTCCGCTCACTCCCTTCTCGAAGACAAGGACGCTTCCACTCACAACCACCCCGCAACTAGCCGCAAGGCGATGGGTTAGGCGTCCCGATTTATCCAATCGACCTCCACCTTACTGAGGCGGCCGTCGCCTTAGCAACCAGTGGCCGTTAGGAATCGCCCCGCCTCTTGCGGTCTGTTTTTTTTTTTCAGGGAGAGGCGGAGGGAAAAAGAAAAGAGGGTTTTGATTGGCTGCGGCCACGGTGCGTCATGGCTGCCGCGCGCTGTTTGGAAAAAGGCGGAAGCAGGAACGACTTGCAATAATACAGTACGTGGTTGCAAGAGCGTACAATCGATGAATGGGAGCCTCTCTTGGTTTGCTTGCGTGTGTGTACACGTTCGCGCGTGTGTTTTAAGGCGCTGGAGGATCTTGAGAGATTGCTGTGCAGGATCTTTAAGCGGTAAGACAAGAAAAATGCTTTGAATTGATTATTTATTATTGATATAAATATTAAGAAGAGACAAACAAAGTAGAAATGTATTGAAAAAAGTGGGATGTTTGCTCATAAATGGGAATGTAAATATTATTTAAATGTAAACATTTAATAAAAACTATTAAATTTTAAAAAAAACAGTAACTCGTCTGTAGTCCCCAAAGAGATGGGCTATTGGTTTATTTAATAGAATAACAATTATGCAGATTGCATAATTACAGAGTTGGGAGGGACCTTTTAGGTCTTCTAGTCCAACCATTTGAGAAGCTGGCACAAAGAGGAAAGGATCAATTTTATTTTCCAAAGCATCTGAGGGAAGGACAAGAAACAAGAGATGGAAACCTGGAGGGAAGCAACCTAGAATTGAAGAGACACTTCCTAACAGGAAGGACAATTAACTAGTATATTTAGTTTTAAATTAATTGGATTTAGGCTACTGTATTGTATTGGTTTCTTTTTTATATGTTGTAAACCCCCCCCCCCCAAGTTCTCAGAGAGGGGCAGCATATAAATCCGATAAACAAACTAACAAACAATGAAATCTACAGTAAACAGGTGGTGGTTCCAATCAGGATATTTTATTTTATTTATTTTATTTTATTCTTTGTTCAATATACAATACATATGGAAGAGAGTAGGCATTAAGTAATATATATAAAGATAGAAGGAAAAAGAGGATATATATGATATAAGAGATAAGGAGAGAATATATATGATATATGTATATATATATATGTAGATAGATAGATAGATAGATAGATAGATAGATAGATAGATAGATAGATAGATAGATAGATAGATAGATAAGGGAAGGGAAGGGAAGGGAAGACAATTGGACAGGGGACGATAGACACATCAGTGCACTTATATAAGCCCCTTACTGGCCTCTTAGGAACCTGGAGAGGTCAATTGTGGAGAGTCTAAGGGAGAAACATTGGGGGTTGGGAGTTGACACTATTGAGTCTGGTAATGAGTTCCACGCTTCGACAACTCGATTGTTAAAGTCGTATTTTTTACAGTCAAGTAAATTCCATGCAAACGATCAAGGGCTGGGAAAAAAGCCCTCTGGAAAGTCATCATCTGAAAGTTACCTGGATTTCATGGGCAATCCTTGGTTAATGAGAAATGTGTCATTTTTGCATTTTCAGAATAACAGGTTAATGGCTTTTCTTTTACACAGGACAAATAAGTGCAAAGAAAGTTTAATAATGGCAAACGATAGCACCCCAATCCGAGCAGGAGCTGTAAATGTTCCTTTGGGCCATGTGATTGGCCATGAGAAATGGAAGGGTTCCCAGATTGTTCAGGAGATGCAAGGTAAACCATGCTTTGAAAAAACTGCAGAATTTGCTTACTAACAGATCATCCTAAAATCTGAAAATTAAACCAACATATTTAAATATATTAGCCACGCAACACCAGTGGATTCTTTTTTATTTTGCAAAAGAAATGATAGATGCATTGCCTGTGTTTGAGTGTTCAGAGGGTGTGGGGTTAACTAGGATAGTGTAGTGAATGGCTTTCAGCAAATGGAAATATCAAGTTAAACTACAAAATATGAGCTTAATATCTTGCTTTGATCTGGGGCTCTTAATTATAGTTTTCTTAAACATCCCAAAGGTGCATAAGTTTTATAAACAGCCAGGAAAAATAGTTGTCTCATTTTATTAAGCTATGATAATCTGAAGATATCACTAGATCACAAGGAATATTTTATTATTTTACCAGGGTTTAATTTATTTATTTATTTATTTGTTTGTTTAGATTTGTATGCCGCCCCTCTCCGCAGACTCGGGGCGGCTCACAACAAAGTGAAAAACAATTTATAACAAATCTAAATTTCTACTAAAAACATTTAAAAAACCCCATTTTCTAAACACACATACATACACACATACCATTCATAAATTGTATATGCCTGGGGGAGATGTCTCAGTTCCCCCATGCCTGACGACACAGGTGGGTCTTAAGGAGCTTACGAAAGGCAAGGAGAGTAGGGGCAGTTCTAATCTCCGGGGGGAGCTGGTTCCAGAGGGTCGGGGCCGCCACAGGGAAGGCTCTTCCCCTGGGGCCCGCCAACCGACATTGTTTAGTTGACGGGACCCGGAGAAGGCCCACTCTGTGGGACCTAATCGGTCGCTGGGATTCGTGCGGCAGCAGGCGGTCTCGGAGATATTCTGGTCCAGTGCCATGAAGGGCTTTAAAGGTCATAACCAACACTTTGAATTGTGACCGGAAGTTGATCGGCAACCAATGCAGACTGCGGAGTGTTGGTGAAACATGGGCATACCTAGGTAGGCCCATGACTGCTCTCGCAGCTGCATTCTGCACGCTCTGAAGTTTCCGAACACTTTTCAAAGGTAGCCCCATGTAGAGAGCGTTACAGTAGTCGAACCTCGAGGTGATGAGGGCATGAGTGACTGTGAGCAGTGAGTCCCGATCCAGATAGGGTCGCAACTGGTGCACCAGGCGAACCTGGGCAAACGCCCCCCTCGCCACAGCTGAAAGATGGTTCTCTAATGTGAGCTGTGGATCGAGGAGGACGCCCAAGTTGCGGACCCTCTCCGAGGGGGTCAATAATTCCCCCCCCAGGGTAATGGAAGGACAGATGGAATTGTCCTTGGGAGGCAAAACCCACAGCCACTCCATTGTCATTAATTTGAATGCCAGCTCTATATACTACAAAAGAAATAAGGCAAGCCAGATTTTAAAGTCTGGTTTAAATGCATATTTTCACTTTGTACGACTAAATATACGGTACTTGGAAATTATCAGTCTTAAAACCATTGGCATTTTCATCTGAATAACATATTTAGAACTTGGAGATAAAACAACAGCTTGATTTTCAGAGTGTGTTCAGGCATGGTTTGTTGAAGCCTAGAATTGATTGGGTTCAGAATTGTTTGGATTCACACAATATATTAAAATCAAACTTAGCAGGCTACGTAAACGCAGCCAGTTTCACTCATATGAGAATTGCGTAGCCACAGTAGTTCTGCCATTACTATAGTTTCCTTGCTTCTCACTTTTCAAGGGAGATGTAAGCTTATTCTGGAAGATGGCCTGGGACTCGTGGATTTTCATCTTTCAAATAGGTGCTGCATCCTCTACATATCTGAAGCAGATCTGGTGGCAGGAAATAGCTTCAAAAGAAGACTTGTTCGTTTTAGAAATGTAAGCACCCTCTGAAAGTATCATTGGGCTCCTCCTTTTCAGGAGCGTAATATCAGCGAAACATTAATTCATCATCAATTCATCACAATTCAAGAAAGACGTAATATTTAGTACCATGCACTGTTATATTATAATTATACCAGCAACCCAAATCTGCCATTTTAAGAAGTATCCGAGGATTCTGTGTTTTCATTCCTTATGTTGCTGTTTCCTTTTTGAAATGATCCGATTTCAGAACAAAAAGATATTTTGCCCAGATAATCGGAATGGTTTTGTATTTATCTTCGGCTCAGAGAAAGCTTTAACTGGTTCGTCTATATCTAATTGGCTGTTGGAGGAAAATATCAGAAATTAATGGCCATGTATGGTGCATTATGGTTCTGTTATGCATAGATCTGAATGATGCTAACCCAGCCATTCATTCATTCTCATATTCATCTGTGAGGAAACCATAGTCTTTAATCAGTGGTTTTAAGCAGCATGAGTGCAGGGCAGGGGGGGGGGGGGGCTCCCAGTGAGCTTACTCTAGGTTGTTGGTTTGTTCCTGTCACTAATAGATTTAGTTTAGATTAGATTTATTGGATTTATATGCCGCCCCTCTCCGTAGACTCGGGGCGGCTCACAACAATGGTAAAAAGCAATACACAGTAACAAATCTAATATTTAGCAATCTAAATTACAGTTTTAGGTTAAAAATCCAAAAGAAACCCCAATATATAAAAAACAAGCCACACAGTCAAATCATACACAGAAACTACATGGGCAAGGGGGAGATGTTTCAATTCCCCCATGCCTGACGGCAGAGGTGGGTTTTAAGGAGTTTCCAAAAGGCAAGGAGGGTGGGGGCAATCCTAATCTCTGGGGGGAGCTGGTTCCAGAGGGTCGGAGCCACCACAGAGAAGGCTCTTCCCCTGGGTCCCGCCAGACGACATTGTTTAGTCGACAGGACCCGGAGAAGGCCAACTCCGTGGGACCTAACCGGTCGCTGGGATTTGTGCGGCAGAAGGCAGAGATATTCTAGCCCGATGCCATGTAGGGCTTTATAGGTCATAACCAACACTTTGAATTGTGACCGGAAACTGATCGGCAACCAGTGCAGACTGCGGAGTGTTGGAGTAACATGGGCATACTTAGAGAAGCCCATGATTGCTCTCGCAGCTGCATTCTGCACGATCTGAAGTTTCCGAACATTCTTCAAAGGTAGCCCCATGTAGAGAGCGTTACAGTAGTCGAGCCTCGAGGTGATGAGGGCATGAGTAACTGTGAGCAGTGAGTCCCGATCCAGATAGGGCCGCAACTGGTGCACCAGGTGAACCTGGGCAAATGCCCCCCTCGCCACAGCTGAAAGACGTTTCTCTAATGTGAGCTGGGGATCGAGGAGGACGCCCAAGTTGCGGACCCTCTCTGAGGACCCTCTCTGAGGTGGGTCAATACCAGTTACTCTCCTTCTTCCTACTCCTTCCAGGCTTGCAGTCTTCAAGGGATCGTATTAGTTGAAAAAACTCAAATAAGCAACCAGTATTTTCCAGAAGTGCAGAAATTTGTCGTTCTGGAGCTCGGAATGACACTACTTCCGGTGGCCAGCCAAAATGAAGCTGCTCAACTTATTGCTCAATTGGTAAGTACCTTCATGCGCTGTTTGTCCTGCTGTCAGGCTTAAAAGCAATGCTTCTCAAAGCTGACAATTTTAAGGGGGGACTTCAGATTAGAATTAGTAGTACAAGAGCTTCTCATGTTTATTACCTATAAAGCCCTACATGGTTTAGGGCCGGACTATCTATGGGACCGTCTCCTGCCGTCTACCTACCAGAAACTGATAAGATTGCACATGGTTGGCCTTTTCCGGGTTCCGCTGACTAAACAATGTAGGTTGGTGGGGCTGTGGGGAAGGGCCTTCTCTGTGGCCGCCCCAGATCTATGGAACCAACTCCTCTCCGATTTCTGCTGCTCCCACTCTGCTGGCCTTCTGAAAGGCTACAAAGACCTCGCTTTGCCGGCAGGCCTAGGGGCCATGAATTTTACGTCTTTCATAGCCAAATTGTATTGAATGGTATGCATGTGATAATTGGATTGTTTGAGTCATGGGTGTTTTAAATTGGGGTTATTGTTTTAATAATTTATACTTGATTGATTGATTGACTGATTGACTGACTGACTGACTGATTATATTTATATGCCATTCATTCCAAAACAGACTCAGAGCGGCTAAACTGGCTTCTTTTTATTGTAAATTGTATTTTTATATTGTTATAAGCCGCCCTGGGTCCTTCAAGATTAGGCGGCATAGAAATAGAATAAAATGAATGAATGAATGAATGAATGAATGAATGAATGAATGAATGAATAAATACCTAAGTGGTTTTGCAGGAAACAGAATGCTGAACGTTGGTGTGAGACGGCAAAATTGTTTGAAAAGTAGGGAAGTTTGACTCATATTAATTTTTGGAAGAAGTACCTCAAAATGCCCAGAAGCTTATTTTAAAAAAATGAGTAAAGATATCAATCAAAGAGAGGGAGCAATATTGTCTTCAAATTAAGAGGCATAAGAGACAATGCATATTTTTGGAAGTAAGTTAAGCTATAGCGATTTATTTGGGGGGGGAAATTGAAAATTAGATTTGGTAGGCCCAGGCGACAAAAGTAGGAGGCAGCATTAGAATAACGGTATATGCCTAGAATAAAGACATGACACACACAAAAATATGATTTTAGAAGGGATATTGATAATGTAAAGATGTACGGGAATATGTTACCAGTCTGTTAAATGTCAGATGGATTAGGATTAGAATCACTCAGGGAAAGGTGAAAGAAGGAGAAAGAAGAAGTAGAAGGGAAGGGAGAAGAGAAGGAGTGGGGGAAGTAGGAAAGGGGGGAGGAAGATTAAAGAGGAAGAGATTTTTTTATTTTTTTATTTTAATTGGATTTTATGCCGCCCCTCTCCGAGGACTCGGGGTGGCTCACAGCATGTACAGAAAAAACAGGAAACAATAATAACAATCCAATTATACCTTAAAAAACAATCTTAAAATTCTAATTAAAAACTATCAATATCATTCATTCAGCAGTCAAACTAAGCATTCATCGGTCGCGGGGGGAGGTCTAAGGAACCCCAGGCCTGGCGGCAAAGATGAGTTTTTAAACTTTATCGGAAGACAAGGAGGGTGGGAGAAGTACAAATCTCTGGGGGGAGCTGATTCCAGAGGGCCGGGGCCCCCACAAAGAAGGCTCTTCCCCTAGGTCCCGCCAGCCGACATTGTTTGGTCAACGGGACCCTAAGGAGACCAACGCTGTGGGACCTCACCGGTCGCTGGGATTCGTGCGGCAGAAGGCGGTCTTGGAGATAATCTGGTCCTATGCCATGTAGGGCTTTATAGGTCATAACCATAAGATGGAGATAGAGGGAGAGAACTGTAAAGAAATGAAGAAAAACAGACTGATAAAAAACAGCATAAAATAGGTACAGTGGTACCTCTACCTAAGAATGCCTCTACTTAAGAATTTTTCTAGATAAGAACCGGGTGTTCAATAATTTTTTGCCTCTTTTTAAGAACCATTTTCTACTTAAGAATCCGAGCCCGGAAAAATTTCTCAGGAAATTTGCGAGCGGTACGAAAGCCCGGCCAGTTTCCTGCCATTCCCCCTGGGTTTCTCTCTCTGGCGCAGTGCATGGGAGGCAGCCTCACGCCGGATGTATGGGAGGCG
This sequence comes from Erythrolamprus reginae, assembly GCF_031021105.1. Classification (NCBI taxonomy): domain Eukaryota; kingdom Metazoa; phylum Chordata; class Lepidosauria; order Squamata; family Dipsadidae; genus Erythrolamprus; species Erythrolamprus reginae. The sequence goes on from NC_091958.1 coordinate 12,730,389, forward strand.
CGTGCTCCTCCTCGCCGCCTCAGTCCTTCTTTTTTTTAAACCTTAAAGTTTTGGTTTTTCAATATTCCTCTCACCTCACCTTCTTCCTTCGGCAGCGACTGTCCTCTTCCTCTTCCTCCTCCTCCCACCCAAATTCCGAGCTTTTATTTCTTTCCTAATGGGTTTGCACGCATTATTTGCTTTTACATTGATTCCTATGGGGAAAATTGCTTCTACTTAAGAACTTTTCTACTTAAGAACCTCGTCACGGAACAAATTAAGTTCATAAGTAGAGGTACCACTGTACTTGTAAATACAGTGATATCTTGTCTTACGAACTTAATTGGTTCCGGGACAAGGTTTGTAAGGTGAAAAGTTTGTAAGATGAAACAATGTTTCCCACAGGAATCAATGGAAAAGTGATTAATGCATGCAAGCCCAAAACTCACCTGTTTGGCCAGCCGAAGCACCTGTTTTTGCGCTGCTGGGATTCCCCTGAGGCTTCCCTCCATGGGAAACCCCACCTCCGGACTTCCATGTTTTTGTGATGCTGCGATTTCGCTGAGGCTCCCCTCGCTGGCAACTTCCGTTGCCAGCAAAGCGCCCGTTTTTGCGCTCCCGGGATTTCCCTGCAGCATCGCAAAAACACGGAAGTCCGGAGGTGGGGTTTCCTATGGAGGGGAGCCTCAGGGGAATCCCAGCAGCACAAATACGGGCGCTTCGCTGGCAACAGAAGTCCAGAGGCAGGGCATCCCAGTGATGGCGGCTTGGGTTTGTAAGGTGAAAATAGTTTGGAAGAAGAGGCAAAAAAAATCTTAAACTCTGCGTTTGTATCTCGAAAAGTTTGTATGACGAGGGGTTTGTAAGACGAGGTATCACTGTATTTAGCACCCCAAACCACAAGAGGGCAGCCAGACTAAACCTGACTTTCATTTCAGATGCACGAACAGACTAAAACCAGCAATCTTTTCCAAAGTAAGAAAGGCACCAAGTTGTTGGAACCATCTGTACTCCATACAGTTCAGCAGATTCCAGGAGTTGGAAAGACAAAGGCCCTTCTCCTCCTGGAAAACTTTGGAAATATCCATCAGCTTTGCAATGCTTCTCTCCAGGATCTCGAAAGAGTAGTCGGTCGCAGGCTGTCTCAACAAATCCATACATTCTTCAACCAGGCAAAATAATCTCGGTTTTTCAGCATCAGGGATAAGCTTCTTGAAAGGCTGGACGTTCCCTCATGCACATGGTCAGATTTCAGTTTCTACGAAACTCAAGAGAGCCTTCTCTTATATCCGAGGAGCAAATAAATCAGATAATAATTTTTCAGCTCCAAATTTGCTCCCTATGACATTTGCTGGGCATGCTTTTGGCTTTTGATAGCATAGAGTTGGACATGATGTCACCTTTTATGAATAGCACTGAATGCTTTTTCCTGGAGAATTAGCTGCAGTACCAATACCCTCTTTGTCTTCCTTGAAAATAGTTCTTTTTTGTGTGTTAAGTTTCTTAAATACGTTCTTCTTCAGGTCAACCTAGCTGCTTGCTAAAGGAACAGTCAAATAAGTCATATTTCACCTCTGTTAAGTCTATTGAAAAATAAGGAGGCTCTAAGTTACTTTTAAGCCGAAAAACAGCAGGTTATCCAATGTAAATAAATTTTACATTTGTTCTGTGGATGGTCCCTGTTGTCCTATTGCTTTGGATGCAGAAGAGAACCCTCCAAAAATCTACCTGACTTTTCTCGACTTTTCATAACTTGTTTATGGACAATTTATGAGTTCTGAGCATCAGAACTGCCCTGAATGGATCATTTATTTCCTGTTGGGAGCTGTTATTCAATGTGTTTGAGTTTAGTATCTCTTAAAATCAGGGGTCAATACCCTGTTCTGATAGGAATTAATAATACAGATATTTATTTGTTTGTTTTGTTTTATTTATTTATTTGATTTATATGCCGTCTCTCTCTGAGGACTCGGGTCAACTTACAACATATACAAAGAAACAATAATATATAATAAACTAGTCTAAAATCCCCAGTTATACTAAAAATCAATCATACCCATACAAAGGGCAATCATACATACCATTCGTGGGCCAGGGGGCTAATAATAATAATAATAATAACAACAACAACAACAACCAGACATTGTGATCGTGGAGAAAAAGAAAGAATAGATCATCGACATCGCAATCCCAGGAGACAGCAGAATTGAGGAGAAGCAGCTAGAGAAATTAGTGAAATACGAAGATCTAAAAATTGAGCTGCAACGACTCTGGCATAAGCCAGTGAAAGTGGCCCCAGTGGTACTTGGCACGCTGGGCGCAGTACCAAAGGGTCTCAGCAGACATTGGAAAACCATTGAAATTGACAAAATCTCCATCTGTCAATTGCAAAAGGCCACTTTACTGGGATCGGCAAACATAATTCGCCGCTACATCACACAGTTCTAGGTGCTTGGGAAGCGCCCGACTGGTGATGAAATACGAAATCCAGCATAGTGATCTCGTTTGCTGTGTTGTATAGACATAGTAATAATAACAATTATTATTATTATTATTATTATTATGGGCATGTTGAATTTATATATGGTATGCTTGTGTGTGTGTATGTTAGTATAGGGGTTTTTCTTAAATTTATAATATTTTAATTAATTGGATTATGTATTGGATTGTCTTTTCACTTGTTGTGAGCCGCCCCGAGTTTTCGGAGAGGGGCGGCATACAAATCCAAATAATAAATAAATAAATAAATAATAATAATAATAATAATAATAATAATAATAATAATTTATTAGATTTGTATGCTGCTTCTCCAAAAACTAGGGGCGGCTCACAACAATAGTAAACAATATATAACAAATCTAATAATTAAAAACTTTGTCTAAAACCCTTATCATTAAAATAATCACACAACCCAATCATACCATACATAAATCCTATTAGCAAGGGGATACATCAATTACCCCATGCCTGGCGACATAGGTGGGTTTTCAGGGACTTGCGAAAGGCGAGGAGGGCGGGGGGCAGTTCTAATCTCCGGGGAGAGTTGGTTCCAGAGGGCCGGGGCTGCCACAGAGAAGGCTCTTCCCCTGGGTCCGGCCAGACGACATTGTTTAGTCGACAGGAACCGGAGTAGGCCGACTCAGGGACCTAATCGGCCGCTGGGATTCATGCAGCAGAAGATGGTCCCGAAGTTTGAGTAGGTACAGCCACTTAACTGGGCAGGGAAGACATTTAGAAACACTTTAGAAAATGTGCAGAGATACTTTACTAGAAGAGCCCTCCACTCCTCCACTTGCAACAGAATACTCAACAAGATTTACAGTCCTAGGTTTAGAAAGCTTCGAACTTACACCGCCTTAAACATGACCTAAGCATAAAGTATAGTATCTCTGGACATTTTCGAGAGTATTTATGTCTGAAATTCAATATGGGTTCCAGACAGATGAGCTGTATTCAAGGATTGGTGTAGCGAAAGTTTTGTATGCTCTGGTTAGTAGTGTAAGATTATCGGAGCAGAAGCTACATAGGATTAGGTTAACAACTCTCGAAGCCTTTTTGGCGATGTTGTTGCAGTGGGCTCTGGCACTTAGATCATTTGATATGAGTATTCCGACGTCTTTTACGGAGTGAGGGTTATCTGTAAGGTCTTGTTCATTCAGCTTGTATTTGATGTTCTGCTTTTTTGCCAATGTGTAGGACAGAGCATTTTTTGGTCGAGTTTTTATTTTATTTATTTATTTTGTTAAACAATTATAGGGTGATAATTTGTACAAATTAAACATTAGATAAGTAATGATAAAAAGTAACAAAAAAAGACAATAGGACAGGGACGGTAGGCACAGTATGCACGCCTCTTACAGACCTCTTAGAAAGGGTGAGAGGTCAATGGTAGATAGTCTAAGGTTAAAGGTTTTGGGGTTAGGAGTATGTTCTGTTTGGGTCACTCCGGAAGCCAATACCAACCAAAAAGAGAAGCCAAACACACCGGTAAAAGGCAAAGGCAGTTTATAGAATTCAAGAAAAACACAGGTAACAGAAAATGTCCTTACAAACAGGAAAACACTGTATCTTCCAATATATCCACAAGGGCAAAAGTCCATGCAGCAATACAGGATTCTTGCTGCCAAGATGAGGCTGTAGATAGCAGACCTACACCTCCCACGGGTCTTCCAAACTGCTAGGCCACAAGCCAGGAACAGAGACGTCGAGAACAAAGCAGGACACCGTAACTCCAACTGATAACACTCCACATAGCTTCAAGGGCTTGCCTGCCTTTTAAACCCTGCTAAGGAGGACCACACCCAAGCCCAGCTGTTCCTAATTCAATGCTGATAATACTTCTTTAATTGCTTCTTTCTTTGATCTGAATGTCTCTGTCGCATGTCAATGACGGCTTGTGCTTCATCACCTAATGACTCCAAGCTACTGGCTGGGGAGAGCCCCCCCCCCCCGGGGCTCTCATGCTGTTCTCCTTCGTCCCATTCCTGACTTTCCTCTCCCCCGTCCGACTGTTCAGCCCCCTCCTCTTCGCTGTCCTCCTCCGGGCATGGAGCCAGCAGAGACACAGCTGGTCCCTGAGCACCCTCAGGCTGAATCACAACAGAGTAGAAACCACAGAATCAGGTAGTGCATTCCAGGCGTTGGTTACTCGGTTGCTGAAGTTGTATTTTTTGCAGTCAAGTTTGGAGCGGTTGACATTTGACAATTCAGACACAAAGTCAGGGTCTTTTTGGAGAGTAGCTGTATTACCGGTGGTGTTGAAAAGTTTTACATCGTCAGCGAAGAGAACGCAATTGCTTGTAATATGATCGCAAAGGTCATTTATATAGAGTATGAAGAGTGCTGGTCTTAGCACGCTGCCTTGGTACAAGCAGGAAGACACTGTGTTAAAATGATTGAGATTCCTTCCCTCCCTGCCCTATGAGTCAACAAAAGGGCAAAACCATTAAAGCAGTCTTGTCTGTATGAAATATAATTAAAAGGGCCCTCGGGTTTCTTTCTCCTTGTCCAGGAAGTTCAGCTGTGGTTATTTAATCTTTTTTTTTTTTAAAGGATCAGTTACATTCTTAGTCTCATTTTTTTCCTGCTACTTATTGGACGGTAACCCTGAAGTCCCCCAGTGTTGGGCAGCATATAAATTCGAATAAATAAATAAATAAGATTTGCAAGGTTTCAGTCTAAGGCTCTTTTTTTAAAGAAAAAGACCGTAAGTCACTTGGCAATCGAGGAAATACTTGAGAGAAGCAATGAAAGAAGATAGTTTTGATTGGTAAGAGTCTTCAGAGGGGGGCAGCATATAAATCAAATCAAATAAATAAATAGTAAGAGGTTTCCCCTGTGTACATATATTATAGTCTTCTCTACATCTGACACCTCTCTAAGCAGTTTACAGAGTCTGCATGTTTCCCCCAACAATCTGGGTCCTTATTTTACCAACCTTGGAAGGATGGAAGCCTGAATCAACCTTGATCTCATCAGGATCGAACTGCTGGCAGTTGGCAGAATTAGCCTGCAATACTACATTCTAACCACTGCGCCACCACGGTTTTTATAATCCAACAGCAACAGCAATTAGGATTATATACTGTCCCATAGCACTGGGTTACAGTGTCAAGGGACTATTTGCATATTGCCTCCAATAATCTGGCTCCTCTTTTTTGCCAATCTCGGAAGAATCGAGGCTGAGTCAACCTCGAGCCCTGTCAGGATCAAACTTTGGGTGGCGGGCAGAGTTTGCCTGCAATACTGTGCTTTAACCACTGCACCACCAGGGCTCTAGTCAAAAGCATGAAGCTAGTATTTCAGAAAACTGCATGCTACCTAGCCTGCAACAATGCCTTTAGAGTCCCCAAAGATCCCACTGGGGTGGTAGACAAGATTCTGGGAGGCTGGCGATCCTGTGTACAAAAAGATATTTTGGGATCTGCTACATGCCTACCTGGATGGGCATTTTGTGAGGGCACCAACTATATGATGTGCCCTGCATTCAAAGGTTCAGTTCTGGAGACCTCACCTACAAAAACATATTGATCAAATTGAACGGGTCCAAAGACGAGCAAAAATGGTGGAAGGTCTTAAGCATAAATCTTATCAGGAAAGACTTAATGAACTCAATCTGTATAGTCTGGAGGACAGAAGGGAAAGGGGGGACATGATCGAAACATTTAAATATGTTAAAGGTTTAAATAAGGTTCAGGAGGGAAGTGTTTTTAATAGGAAAGTGAACACAAGAACAAGGCGGCACAATCTGAGGTTAGTTGGGGGAAAGATTAGAAGTAATGCGAGAAAATATTTTACTGAAAGAGTAGTAGATGCTTGGAACAAACTTCCACCAGGCGTGGTTGGTAAATCCATAATCACTGAATTTAAACATGCCTGGGAGAAACATATATCCATCCTAAGATAAAATACAGGAAATAGTATAAGGGCAGATGAGATGGACCATGAGGTCTTTTTCTGCCGTCAATCTTTCTTTCTTTCTTTCTTTCTTTCTTTCTTTCTTTCTTTCTTTCTTTCTTTCTTTATTAGATTTGTATGCCACCCCTCTCTGAAGAATCTTCTATGTTTCTATGTTTGCCTACTTCTGCTTCAGTGTTGAATCCATCTAACTGTGGTTTAACCAGCCAACCATATAGCACACAAATTTGGTCACTATACATTTCTTTGAAGAACCCCAAAAATCAAGTCGAATATACAGTATATCACAGCTTAACGAGATATAAATGAACAAGTCAACCTTCTTCCAACCTACATTTTATTATGCACTAGTATTAATTCCACAGCATTGATTGAATATTGCACAATACGAATAAGCAGCCACTATATTACATTCTTCCTTAAAAAACAAAACAGACCTTCATTCTGAACAACAAGTTAAGAAAAATTAAACTTTTATCTCATTCATAGTTCCAGTGAAAAGTTGTTCATTGTCACATATGTCAGGACTCGTTCTTAAATAATTATTTAAAATATGTATGTATATTTACATCTCCTGGGTAGAAACATTAAAAGATCAAAATAATAATAAAATTGCATTGATCTACAAGACTTCCCTATTTTTCCTTACTTTATTCCATTGTTCCTCAACCTTAGTAACTAAGATATGTGGGAATTCTGGGAATTAAAGTCCACATATCTTAAAGTTGCCAAGGTTGGAAACATTGTTCTATTCCAATTTCTTCTAAAAATTTCTCACTTTCCAGTAAGGGATTCAATGAGTTTCAGTAGTAACTTAGATTTCCCTTCTTTAAATTTTTTAGCTAATTGTTAAGATCTACCCTGTTTGCAATATTTCAGTGTAACCAACAACTATTGTGGGTTAGCCCACAACTTCAGACAGAGACAATAAAACTCCTAGCAACAACTACTTTTCAAGTTGGGCATGTTCTTTAGTGTGCTGAACTTCTAAACTTCACTTATGGCATAGTTAAATTACCTTTATCAACCCTTTGGAATGCACCTTTCAAGTGGCTCTCAAGAAAAATCTCAGTTAATATCCTTAAAAATGGCATTACTGAGTTTTGTATCTGAATGCTGGCTGGGGAATTCTGGGAGCTGATGTCCACATATCATCTACCTAGTTGCTGAGATTAAGAAATACTGATTTGAAGTGAAACCTGGCAGGGGCTAAGGATTTGGACTGCAACCAAATTGGCTGATCTCTTTCCACCTTCTTGTTTATATTAGCATATTTCTCTACACACAGTATTCTATTAGGAAATCTCCATCTTTGCTATAATGCTCGGCAGGTGTAGAAAACGATACTCAGTTACATCAGATCTTGCAAAACAAGCTGGGGTTTTTTTTTTCAATGGATCCATTCTGGGTTACTTAAAGTCGCCAGGGTTGGTTTTCAAGGTTGTTTCTTGGGAGATTTCTTTCCACTACATATTGGAGACCCCTGGTTTAAACCAAAGCAGAATAGAAAATAGGATTTTAAAACCTTAACACATAGCCTTGCCACTACCATACCCTGTTGGATTTAGTCATTTACCCTGTTTCTTTTCCATCACCAGGCCGTTCAATATTGAAGAATTTGGTTGTGACCAGCTATGTAGGTTGTCAACTGACAGAACGTTACTAACTGGCCTATATAACTTGTTTCTCACTCATTGAGTTTTTAAATTGATTAGCAAGTGTACCTCCTTGATGGTGGCACCATTGTTGCCTTCAATTCTATTTACTTCTCCCCTCAAGGTAGGTGAGATGGTCAACCATGTGGCACGACTGTGCTACACATTCACATTAAAACAAAACAAAACTCCGCTTTCTTTGCAGACCCATTCCGTTGTTTCTTAAGATAGATCATTAACTAAGCCAGAATCCGTGCAGAAGTTTGAAAGAAACTCCACAAAGACATAGGCCCATGATATGTCCTTCAAAACTTTCCAGTCTTTGCAAAATCAAACAATGGAAGTCAGATTTGAACGGTTCGTTGTTGGCTTCAAGTCAGGGCTACCCAACCCTGGATTCCTAAAGGCCACATTGTGAGTTCATAACATCCAGCATGAGACCCTTTCTGGGAGAGAGAGTCCTCTCCCTCGGTCTCCAAGTCTTAGTACAATGAACTATCAGTACTGAAGAGTGTGAACGGAGTTGTGAGTTTCTTCTTAATGGCAGAGGTGCCGCTGACGGCCGAAGGGAGACAGAGGGTGCTGGCAGCTTTCTGCCTGTTTTTGGTTCCCCAACTCAGGAAGGATAATTTAGGCGCCACCTTCTTGGCTTTGTTGGTTCTGTCTTCTTCCATAGCCAGACATATAAGGGAGTAGGTCTTCTGCATCCCCACTGAGTAAGTGGCACATTTGTTATGCTGCAAGGGGAAAGAGTGAGACCAGCATTAAAAAAAAGAGAAAAAATTTAGTCAACGCAAAGTGGAAAGCGATGTATAGAGGTAGTCCACGACTTATAGTCACAATCAAGCTTTAAAATGTTGTCGCTAAGCAGTAGTTGTTAAGTCTGCCTATTGCCTTATTTTTATTCCACCTTGGAAGGACAGAAGGGCTAAGTCAATCTTGAGCCAGTCAGGATCGAACTGCTGGCAATGGGCAGAGCCAGGAAGGGAGGGAGGGAGGGAGAGAGGAAGGAAGGAAGGAAGGAAGGAGAAATGGAGGGAGGGAGGAAGGAAGGAAGGAGAAATGGAGGGAGGGAGGGAGGAAGGAGAAGTGGAGGGAGGAAGGAAGGAAGGAGAAATGGAGGGAGGGAGGGAGGAAGGAGAAGTGGAGGGAGGGAGGGAGGAAGGAAGGAGAAATGGAGGGAGGGAGGGAGGAAGGAGAAGTGGAGGGAGGGAGGGAGGAAAGAAGGAGAAATGGAGGGAGGGAGGGAGGAAGGGAGGAAGGAGAAATGGAGGGAGGGAGGGAGGGAGGAAGACTATCATTAAGTGTTGTACCTCATGATTCTTGACAAATCTATATTTTCTTCTATGTACACTGAGAGCATCTGCACCAATGACAAATTCCTTGTGTGTCCAATCACACTTGGCCAATAAAGAATTCTTTTCTGTTTTGTTCTGATCTTGTAATGAAATTCTGTTCCCAGCTTTACTTACCAAGGAAGATCCATATTCTTGACAGCTGATCACTTGGAGCTCAATCTTTTGCTCGCTCAAATTCTGGAGTTTCTCCAAGACGTCACTCGCACCCAACCATTTGCAATCCGTGCCGTTAACAGCAATCACGGTGTCTCCTTCTTTCAAACCTGCCAACTAAAAAAAGAAACATTCTTCAGCATCAGCTACAAAGCCCGTCAGAATCTGGTAGACTGTCCTTACCAGCTTTAAGTGTCCAGCTTCACCATGGAAACCAGATTAAAATAATAAGGGCTTTAAGCTACACTCCTATCTCTAATCACTTAGGATCTGTTGGTTTTAATGCGGCATTAAGACCAATCACTCAACCAAAGATGTGGCAATAAGCTCCACGATGCCTAATGCAACTTAATTCTGAATCCACAGGTTCATGATTTCACTAATAAGTAATATTGGTAATGGGCTTCCTCATTGTGGTGTTAAGTCCTAAATTTTCTTCCTTAGATTTGGCTTAGCATACTAACCAACAGGTTTTTCCTGAACACCATCACTCTGCTAAACAAAGTAATTCCCTCAACGCTGTCAAACTATTCACTAAAGCTGTACCACTATTACTACTGACAGGTTTTTTAGATGTTTTTTAAATATTAGATTTAGATTTGCTACATTGTTATTTTGTTACTATTCTTGTTGTGAGCTTCCCTGAGTCTGAGGAGAGGGGCGGCATACAAATCTAATAAATTATTATTATTATTATTATTATTATTATTATTATTATTATTCTCATCATTCCTATCACCCATTTCCTCCCACTTATGACTGTATGACTGTAATGTGTTGCTTGTATCCTTAAGATTTTTATTAATATCGATTGTTTCCTCGTTGCTTATTTGACCCCTATGGTCATCATTAAGTGTTGTATCTCATGATTCTTGACAAATGTATCTTTTTCTTTCATGTACACTGAGAGCATCTGCTCCAAAAACAAATTCCTTGTGTGTGCAATCACACTTGGCCAATAAAGTATTCTATTCTATTCTATTCTATTCTATTTATTCTATTCTATTCTAGCCAATCAGGGTTTATTTGCTACTCCAAGGTTAAGCAATCTATGCAGCGGTGGGTTGCTACCGGTACTGTATGGCTCCACGAACCGGTAGTGGTAGTGGGAAGCTCCACCCACCTGTGCCGGACGCTTCTGCGCATTAATCATTTTTAGTATTTATTGGATTATTATTGTACATTATTTTATTATTGCTGTTAGCCGCCCCGAGTCTCCGGAGAGGGGCGGCATACAAATCAAATAAAATAAAATAAAATAAATAAATAAATGTGCAAAAGCTTCTACACTTTCACAGAAGCATTGCACATGTGAGAGAGCGCACAAACCGGTAGCAATGGGGTTTGGAATCCATCACTAAATCTATGGTTTAGTGCAATGAATAAGCTCAGTCTTGAAGAAGTTAACAGAGGAAGAAGACGGATTACTACTTGTCATTGTCAACAAGTAAGGTACATTAGGGTGCAGCTATGAAAAATATACAATGTTTATATTATGAAGTTACAGTTTAAGGTACAGAAGAATCCCAGCTTTCTTTCAAATTATGGTTTACAATAAACTCTACTTTTCAAACTCATTCGGTGATGCATTATCGGGGAGAACATGTCACATAACAACATAGAAGCGCATATCTGATGAGATTCCAGTGTATTTCTCCCATCAGAAGCGATGAAAATTCCTTTGAAATTAACCCTTTCTACTCTGAACCCCTGGATCTGAAAGGCCCACTTACCGCTGCAGGAGAAGCTGGGTCGATGCAGTCAATTTGCACTGGTGGGCCTCCTTTGAGAGTGAAACCCAACAGGCCATCTTCACAGTAGAAACAAATGCAGCGAGGGGGTGACCATCGCTGCTTGGCTGAAAAAACTGCCAGTGGGCCCTGAGACATGGAGAGTAACAAAGTCAAATTATTCAATCCGCATTTTGCAAAAGGTTCATGTAGATTACAGAGAGCTTCTCTGCCTACCGCTACCCCCCTTGAATCATCTACGTTTTCTTCTAGAAGAACTGTGCAAGTTTCTAGCTGTTACTGTGTTTCCCCCAAAATAAGACCCTGTCTTGTATTATTTTTTGAATTGTTTGGTTTCTTGAGCATGTCCCCCTCCCTGGCTTCACAGAGCATACTAAACCATTAAAATGAGCCAGAGTGGCGCAGCAGGTAGCGTGCTGTACTGCAGGCCACTGAAGCTGACTGTAGATCTGAAGGTCAGCGGTTCAAATCTCATCACCGGCTCAAGGTTGACTCAGCCTTCCATCCTTCCGAGGTGGGTAAAATGAGGACCCGGATTGTGGGGGCAATAGGCTGGCTCTGTTAAAAAGTGCTATTGCTAACATGTTGTAAGCTGCCCTGAGTCTAAGGAGAAGGGCGGCATAAAAATCAATTAAACAATCAATCAATCAAACAAACAAACAAATAAAATAATGGGCAACCATTTAAATATGAGCCAGCCATGTGCAGCAGCTGCCAAAAAAGCCAACAAAGTTCTAGGCTGCATTAACAGAGGAATAGAATCAAGATCGCCTAAAGTGGTGATTTTTAAGGATTGTTTTTAATATATTATTAATTGGATTGTTTATTAATTGGATTGTTTATTTATCGGAGAGGGGTGGCATACAAATCCAATTAAATCCAAATCCAAGTGTTAATACCACTTTATAAGGCCTTGATCAGGCCATGCTTGGAATATTGCATTCAGTTTTGGTTGCCACGATGCAAAAAGGATATTGAGACTCTAGAGAAAGTGCAGAGAAGAGCGACAAAGATGATTAGGGGACTGGAGGCTAAAACATATGAAGAACAGTTGCAGGAACTGGGCATGGCTAGTTTAATGAAAAGAAGGACCAGGGGAGGCATGATTGATACCAGTTTTCCAGTATCTCAGGGGTTGCCCCCCCAAAAAAGGTGTCAACCTATTCTCCAAAGCAACTGAGGGTAGAACAAGATGCAATGGGTGGAAACTAAAGAAGGAGTAACTTAGAATTAAGGAGAAATTTCCTGACAGTCAGAACAGCTGATCAGTGGAACAGCTTGCCTCCAGAAGTTGTGAATGCTCCAACACTGGAAGTTTTTAAGCAGATGTTGAATAACCATCTGTGTGAAGTAGTGTAGGGTTTCCTGCCTAAGCAGGGGGTTGGGCTAGAAGACCTCCAAGGTCCCTTCCAACTCTGTTGTTGTTGTTGTTATTAAAATATATGAAATCTGGGTTTTATACAGCAATTGAAACAGCAAAGCAAAACCATCTATATATGTGTCTACTTAAACCACCTCTAGCCTTAAATAAAGGTAAACCTTAACCTCGTGTTCATAAGTAGGTCTGACCCACTGCTAGTTTGCAAGGAGAAGCCCTAACAAGCGATACATTTATATTTCAAGAAGCTGGACTTTCATTTTCATGGTTATTTTAATTTTGATGCAAGAGGTTCCAAAATGCATTCATACATATTAAAGACAATGTGTCAGAGCAACGGGAGAGATAGCTTCAGACATACCAGCCTTTCGAAGAAGTCTCTCACTTTCACGTTAGAGATCAGAGGAGGAATCAATTCTACTTTGTGGTTAGTCTTGGCTAGAATAAAAGCAAAGCAAATAGATTTATTCTTTTTTAACCACTTCTGGGAAGCTCAGAGCAACATGTCTTCTTTTCGTACCCCTCTCCCACTTTCCTAGCAGCTGGGTGGAGTAGCTTAGATTGAAGACCACCGCAAAATAGATCGTGCAGAATGCGGCCGCGAGAGCTATTGTGGGGCTTCTTAGATTCGCCCACATTTCTACAACACTCCGTGGCCTGCACTGGCTGCCAATCAGTTTCCGGTCACAATTCAAAGTGTTGGTAATGACCTTTAAAGCCCTACATGGCATCGGACCAGAATACCTCCGGAATCGCCTTCTACCGCATGAATCCCAGTGGCCAATAAGGTCCCACAGAGTTGGCCTTCTCTGGGTCCCATCGACCAAACAATGTCGTTTGGCGGGCCCCAGGGGAAGAGCCTTCTCTGTGGCGGCCCCGGCCCTCTGGAATCAACTCCCCCCCCGGAGATTAGAACGACCCCCACCCTCCTTGTCTTTCGCAAGTTTCTCAAGACCCACCTATATCGCAAGGCATGGGGGGGACTAAGACATCTCCCCCAGGCTTTTTATATTTCATGTTTGGTGTGTATGTGCTGTATGGTTTTTAATTACTGGGGTTTTTATATATTTTTATTATTAGATTTCTCCCATTGTTATACTGTTTTTATTACTGTTGTGAGCCGCCCCGAGTCTTCGGAGAGGGGCGGCATACAAATCTAATAAATAATAATAATAATAATAAAAATAGCTTTAGAAGCTCAGCAATCTATCCATTCCAATGGGACTGTATCCACGTAGACACCGAATTTAAGCAAATTCTAAGCAATTCTGAGCAAAGATCCTGAGTTTAAATCAGAGGTGAAATGCTATCGATTCAGCCCAGGAGTTGCAGATGCTGGTAGTTTATCCACCTGCCTGGATGCCGCTATTTTCTTTGTTTTAACCCTCTGCGCATGCTATCGGTGTGCTGTGCACGTAGCTTTGCTTCTCCTACATGGGTGTCCAAGCATGTTTTTGCTTCTGCGCCTGTGCAGGAAGCAAAATATTCCAGAAAGAAGATAAATGATAGATAGATAGATAGATAGATAGATAGATAGATAGATAGATAGATAGATAGATAGATGACATAGACAGACAGAAAGATTGATACATAGAGAGAAAGAGAGAGAGAGATGATATAAATAGATAGATGAGATAGAAAGAGAGAAATATGATAGATAGATAGATAATATAGACAGACCAGACAGATACATAGATAGAAAGAGAGAGAGAGAGATGATATAAATAGATAGATGAGATAGAAAGAGAGAAATATGATAGATAGATAGATAGATAGATAGATAGATAGATAGATAGATAGATAGATAGATGATATAGACAGACAGACAGACAGATAGATACATAGATAGAAAGAGAGAAAGAGAGATGATATAAATAGATGAGATAGAGAGATAGATAGATAATATAGACAGACCAGACAGATAGATACATAGATAGAGAGAAAGAGAGAGAGAGAAATGATAAAAATAGATAGATGGGATAGAAAGAGAGAGATATGATAGATAGATAGATAGATAGATAGATAGATAGATAGATAGATGATATAGACAGACAGACAGATAGACAGACAGACAGATACATAGATAGAGAGAAAGAGAGATGATATAAATAGATAGATAAGATAGAAAGAGAGAGATATGATAGATAGATAGATATATAGATAGATAGATAGATAGATAGATAGATAGATAGATAGATAATATAGACAGACAGAGAGACAGAGAGAAAGAGAGATATTATATAAATAGATAGAGATGAGATAGAGAGATACAGAGATAGAGAGATAAATGAGATAGAGAGAGATATGATAGATAGATAGATAGATAGATAGATAGATAGATAGATAGATAGATAGATGATATAGGTAGACAGAGATGATATAGAGAGATAGATGATAAAGAGATAGATGAGATAGACAGATAGATAGAGATAATAGAGATAGATGATAGATAAATAGATAGAAGATACATAGATGATAAATAGATTAGATAGATAAGATAGGTAGGTAGGTAGGTAGGTAGATCATGCATAGATAGAGATGATAGATGATATAGTTTAGATTAGAGACAGAGAGAGAGAGAGATGAATGATGACAGACAGACAGACATCCATAGATGAGAAATTTGAATCTCTCTGTGCGATGGAATGGAATGAGAAGGCAGATTCCTGGGAGGGAGATACATTCCTGAGGAGTGAAAGGCAACTCAGTCCGGATATTATGTGTAAAAGAAGAAGAATGAAGGCAGGCCCTCCCAAATACTTCTCAGGGTGTTTGGCACATGCAAACAGTAGAGTGCTCCCTCTGGCCAGAGTAGGTGTAAATCACTACATGTCATTCTTTGTTTAGAGATCTGACTCTCTATCCAAAAACAGATTCACTCCTGGGTCATCCCAGGCTGAAAAGGACTTACAAAGGATATTGGGTGCCTGCATCAAACTGAATAAGTCGTCTTCTGGCTCCTGCTGGGTATATTTGCGAAGGGACCGTTCATGCGCGGCGGATAAAATCTCTTGAAGGATCTCTATATTCCGGAGCTTTGTGCATAAACTACAAACCCTTAAGGCTTCTTTGTGATAAAGGAGGGCTCTGTGCAAATGAAGTCTTCCTGGAGAAGGGGGAAAAAAGAAAGGAATTAATGAATTAATGAATTAATGAATGGAGATAGATAGATGGATAGATAGATAGATAGATGGATGGATGGATGGATGGATGGATGGATGGATGGATGGATGGATGGATGATGTAGATAGACAGAGAGAGAGAGATGATATAAATAGATGATAGACAGACAGACAGACAGTGTGGATTTCTGCACCATAAAAATATTGGATTTTTAAGCCGCAACAGCTCTCCCTATCAATCATACAAACCACATTACTCAGTGTGATTTGTTATTCTACAGAACACAGATATTCCAATCAAGTCAAGGCTAATGATGATGGTCTTTTTTTAAAAAAAAATTAATTAATTTTTAATAATGCCAGATACACACTCCATAAAACACAGTGCGCATTGATGCGTGCTCCCACCACCCAACATCATTTAATCAGACACCCCCACCAAAATGCTATTCTATTGCTTTTCTATTCTATTCTATTCTATTCTATTCTACTCTACTCCATTCCATTCAATAATAATAACAACAACAACAACAACAACAACAACAACAGAGTTGGAAGGGACCTTGGAGGTCTTCTAGTCCGGCCCCCTGCTTAGGCAGGATACCCTACATTACTTCAGACAGATGGTTATTCTATTCTATTCTATTCTATCCTATTCTATATCCTGATGCAAAGAAATACTTGGAGGTTCTAATCCATGATTTTATCAACCATGGCTACTTACCTAGCTGTTTACGCTGGTTTCTATCTCTTAAGACAGCTAAGGATGTCATCCCCTCGGGCATGTGGTCATACAGCTGGCAAAAAGCCTTTTCCTGTTGATCTTCATCATCGGTCTGATGTACTGGGGTTACAAGAACAAAAGAAAGAAGAAGATAAACATTGGTTTGCTTGCCTTTACTATCCAGGTGAGATGCCTCTAGGCCCGAGGAACAAAGAGCCACACTCAATAGCAACCAGAACCTGTTTTTCTTCTGGGATTATGACTTCTCATCTTTCAGTCTGTTCTTTAAATTGTTGAACAATTAGTTGCCCAGAAGTGATCTTTTAATCAGCAGGTTAAAAATTTCTCTTCCAACAGTGGTTGGATCAGAACGCCCCAAGAAAAATAAGAGCATAAAAATAAAGTTTTCCCCTGCACATGTGTGTTAATTGTCCCCAGCTCTAGGGGGCAGTGCTCATCTCCCTTTCTAAGCCAAAGAGCCAGCACCAGTAATGGGCTGCTGCCCGCATCAGAGAGGACACAGTGGGGGCAGTAAGGTTTTGCACTATTTATTGAATATTTAATAGTTTTTTATTGTCCTTCCTTCTCTGGTACCTTAGTGTGATCCTTAATTACTTTTAAAATAGGAAATAATTAAATAGTATGTTTTTACCCATAAACGCTTTAATCATTTTAATCATTATCTAGAACTGAACTTTTATAGCAATGAAAGAAAATTCAGCTACTTGCCTAATCTGTTATCATACTGAACCTTGTGGTTCAGTACAAAACCTTAAAATGCTACTGTGCACCTCGACAAATAATGCTGTCTATCATTTATCCTTTTTGTGGCTCTTCAAATAATGTGACTGAAAAAGAGTCTAAGCATCTATTTGAAAACTTGTCTTGGTCGGTAAGCCACTCCCACCTAGTCACATGACCTTTAAGCCACCCCCCAGTCACATGACTGTCAAGCTACTCCCACCTGGTCGCACGGCTGGCAAGCCACTCCCACCCGGTCACATGACCATCAAGCCACACCCACAAAATAAGCCATGCCCACAGTGTGACAGTAAAAATTTCACTACCCAAACTTTACCATGCACTAATAATATTATCTAGTCTGTAAGAAAATAACCATGAACTACGGACTGCTCATTTCTTGGTCTACTGATTGGTGTGAATGTACAAGTCTGAAATCTCCTTACGCTGGTGGTCGCACAGCATAGTGGCAACAAAATAATGCGCCAAAGCTCTGAAATGATCCGATTTGACTTGGGCCAGCTTTGACCAAGAGTATGGGATGTTCTCCTTGACTGGTGCTTGACTCATGGCGGTGTCCACAAGCATGTACATCTCTCCAACCTTAAAAACAAAGCACAAGACCCATGCATGAGCTTATTGATTCTATATTAAAAGCTACCGTAATTCAAGACGCTCAGTATTGGTGCTGATCGGGACACATCAGCACCAATACTAATACTAATATTAATACTAATACTAATACCAATACCAATACTACTCTACTACTACTACTACTACTACTACCACTACTACTACTATTACTACCACCACCACCACTACTACTACTACTACTACTACTACTACTACTACTAATAATAATAATAATAATTTATTAGATTTGTACGCCGCCCCTCTCCGAAGACTCGGAGCGGCTCACAACAAGAATACATAATACAAATCCAATAATTTAAAACAAAACAGCTAAAAGCCCTTAATTTAAAAACAATCATACAACACAAACAAACATAAAACAGAGCGGCCGAGGGGAATCAATTCCCCCATGCCTAGTGATATAGGTGGGTTTTTAAGAGTTTGCGAAAGGCAAGGAAGGTGGAGGCAGTCCTAATCTCCGGGGGGGAGTTGATTCCAGAGGGTCAGGGCTGCCACAAAGAAGGCTCTTCCCCTGGGTCCTGCCAGACGGCATTGGTTTGTTGACGGGACCTGGAGAAGGCCAACTCTGTGGGACCTAATTGGTCGCTGGGATTCGTGCAGCAGAAAGCGGTCCCGGAGGCAAGTGTCTTGAGTGAGCTTTTAATACAGACTGTCCAGATAAGAACACGTTTTATAGAACAGGTGTTTTATAGAACAGGTGGCATGCAAAGGAGATGAATTCACTTAAGAATATTTTATACCAGTATCTTACATTTGTTTAATGTAAACCTTCGCATGAGTTATATTTTCATGTTTTACTACTTAAATTTTAGCTTATTATATTGCATTTTAATTCATTTATTTAAATTCCCTTTATTTTATCTAATTTTATTGTATTTTAACTAGTTTACACTGCTGTATAGTGTTAATGGTGAGTTGCAATTTTATGATGACTGATGCCGTTGCAGGCGGGCGCACCTCAGGTGGGGGAGCACACACCCATCGTTTGAGATTTGGCTTCTGCGCACGCCCACCAAGCGAAATCTCACACAAGGACGCATGCAAGAGTGAGATTTTGGCAGTTTTCGCTGATATTTTGGCTTCTGCGCATACGCAGAAGCAAAACAGCAGTGAAAATTGCCAAAATCTCATTCGCATGAGCATCTACCGCACGAATCCCAGCGGCCGATAAGGTTCCACAGAGTTGGCCTTCTCCGGGTCCCAGGGGAAGAGCCTTCTCTGTGGCAGCCCTGGCCCTCTGGAATCAACTCCCCCCAGAGATTAGAACGGCCCCCACCCTCCTTGTCTTTCGCAAATTACTCAAGACCCACCTTTGTCGCCAGGCATGGGGGAGTTAGGATATTCCTTCCCCTAGGCCATTACAAGTTATGCATGGTATGTTTGTGTGTATGTTTGGTTTTTATAATAAGGGTTTTTAGTTGTTTTATTAAATTGGATTGTTACATGTTGTTTTTTATTATTGTTGTTAGCCTCCCCGAGTCTGGGGAGAGGGGCGGCATACAAATCTAATAAATGAATGAATGAATGAATGAATGAATGAATGAATGAATGAATGAATGAATAAATAAATCTTCACAGAATATTTCGCTTGCTGTGCATGTGCAAAAGCCAAATCTTATAAGGGGGTGCATGTCAGGGGCGCGCAGCTGCATACGCATCCTCAAAATCGCTACTGGGGCAGAGTGCCTTGCTGTTCTAGTAGCGGCCCATTACTGATTACAAGGCACTCTTCTGCCTCCCTAGCATCCCCAAATCGGAAAAGCACCGTCTCTTTTTGGTTCTTGGCGGGCTACTTCACAAGCAATCCTTGCACTGTCTCAATCTCCGCAAACTATAAAGGCATGTGTACCGCTCTGCTCTCTCGCGGCTTACCTTTGCAACTTCCTGGGCCATTTTGATAAGTGTGAAAAATTCATTCCGTATCCCAGGAAGGCAGATCTGTTCGAAGATGCATTCTTGAGCTTGAGCAAGCATCATCTTGACCAGCACACTCAACATGGCAGGGCTCATGTCATAACTTGGCGTGTGAGTAAAAGTTTCTTTTAGATAGTTCAGAACTCCTGAAATTCGGGAAGAAGCAGAAAAGAGCATCAGCTCCATAATTTCGTGGAAATACAATAGTACGGTGGTACCTCTACCTACAAACGCCTCTACTTACGAACTTTTCTAGATAAGAACTGGGTATTCAAGATTTTTTTGCCTCTTCTCAAGAACTATTTTTCATTTATAAACCCGAGCCTCCGAAACTGTAACCGGAAAAGGCAGGGAGAAGCCTCTGTGGGGCCTCTCTAGGAATCTCCTGGGAGGAAACAGGGCCAGAAAATGCGGGGAGAAGCCTCCGTGGGACCTCTCTAGGAATCTCCTGGGAGGAAACAGGGCCAGAAAAGGAGGGGAGAAGCCTCCATGGGGCCTCTCTAGGAATCTCCTGGGAGGAAACAGGGCCGGAAAAGGCAGGAAGAAGCCTCCTTGGGGCCTCTCTAGGAATCTCCTGGGAGGAAACAGGGGCAGAAAAGGCAGGAAGAAGCCTCCTTGGGGCCTCTCTAGGAGTCTCCTGGGAGGAAACAGGGCCAGAAAAGGCAGGAAGAAGCCTCCTTGGGGCCTCTCTAGGAATCTCCTGGGAGGAAACAAGGCAGAAAAGGCAGGGAGAAGCCTCCATGGGGCCTCTCTAGGAATCTCCTGGGAGGAAACGGCCTCCACCCTCCCTGTGGTTTCACCAATCACACGCATTATTTGCTTTGACATTGACTCCTAGGGGAAAAATTGCTGCTTCTTACAAACTTTTCTACTTAAGAACCTGGTCACGGAAGGAATTAAGTTCGTAAGTAGAGGTACCACTGAAATTGGCCCCTCCCATAAGCTATATAACACGGAAGTCCTTGTTGCAGGAAGCAACTTTATTCAACTCTGTGTTCCTGTTTGGCCTTGCCACGTTTCTTGCTAATTGGTCTGTGGCAGCTTGTCAAGAAAGATAAAGGTTCCTGTTCTTATCTGCCTTCTTCCGAAAGTTATTACGTCTGGGAATGAAAATGATTCGCAGCCGTTAAAATAAAACAGGTTTTTGGGATGCTATTTGTGCTGTATTATTTGATCAGGAAACCTTGGTCAGAACATTGGGAAACTGAGAAATCTCTAACCAACTCTGAGTCAACCTACACTCACCGTTTCCCTGCAGGGGAACTAAACAAAAAAAAATCTCATTCAGGACTGTGACAAAATGACCAATCTGTCAACAGGCAAACTTTGCCAGACCGAACCAAGTTGGACCGACTTCAAATAAATTCCACAAAAACCAATTCTTTGCAAACCTGAAAAACAAACATTTGCTGAAGCTTCAAATCCTTAGTAGCATTCAGCAGAGATCTGATAATTTTGTTTTTTAAAAAACCTCATTGTTCCCAACTGGTTTGTCAAGTTTTATCGGCAAGTTTTAATTGCACAAAAATTGGATGGTTGCCTTTTAAGCCCTGCTGCAAACTTTCTCTCTCACCCACCCTCCAACCCAGCGTTCGACTACCGCTTTGAAATTCCTGTGAAATGCAAACTCAAGGCAATGTCAAATCTTTAAGGAAACCCATCATATTTTTATTTATTTATTTATTGGATTTGTATGCTGCCCCTCTCCGTAGACTCGGGGCGGCTAACAACAGTAATAAAAACAGCATATAAACAATCCAATATTAAAACAGTTAAAAACCCTTATTATAAGGAAGGTGGGGGCAATTCTAATCTCTGGGGGGAGTTGGTTCCAGAGGTCCGGGGCCGCCACAGAGAAGGCTCTTCCCCTGTGTCCCGCCAAGCGATATTGTTTAGTTGACGGGACCCGGAGAAGATCCACTCTGTGGGACCTAACTGGTCGCTGGGATTCGTGCGGCAGAAGGCGGTCCCTGAGATAATCTGGTCTGGTGCCATGAAGGGCTTTATAGGTCATAACCAACCATGCCACACTCCAGACCATTCTGACAAATACTTATCAATACAAACAAACAGTGGGTTGATGGGGGAAAGGGAAAGGTTGAAATAGAAACATAGAAGATTGACGGCAGAAAAAGACCTCAGGGTCCATCTAGTCTGCCCTTATATTCTCTTTCCTGTATTTTATCTTAGGATGGATCTATGTTTATCCCAGGCACATTTAAATTCAGTTACTGTGCATTTACCAACCACGTCTGCTGGAAGTTTGTTCCAAGCATCTACTGCTCTTTCAATATTTTCTCACGTTGCTTCTGACCTTTCCCCCAACTCACCTCACCTCAGCCTTAAAATACTGCTCAAAAAAATAAAGGGAGCACTCAAAGAACACATCCTAGATCTGAATGAATGAAATATCCTCATCGAATACTTTGTTCTGTAGAAAGTCGAATGTGCACAACAGCATATGAAATGGATTGTCAATCAGTGTTGCTTCCTAAATGGACAGTTTGATTGCACAGAAGTTTGATTTACTTGGAGTTATATTGTATTACTTAAGTGTTCCCTTTATTTTTTTTGAGCAGTGTATATAATTTGAGTGCAACAATTACAAAAAAGATTCTCCATCCCTGAGATCTACTGTCCTTCCGCTGCTTTAACAATCCAACCCATTTGGTTAAAGGATGTTTTTTTTCTGCAAGCTGACCTCAACAATTGAAAGAAACATAGAAGATTGACCGCAGAAAAAAACCTCATGGTCCATCTAGTCTGCCCTCATACTCTCTTTCCTGTATTTTATCTTAGGATGGATCTATGTTCATCCCAGGCATGTTTAAATTCAGTTACTGTGCATTTACCAACCACGTCTGCTGGAAGTTTGTTCCAAGCATCTGCTACCCTTTCAGTAAAATAATATTCTCTCACGTTGCTTCTGATCTTTCCCCCAACTCACCTCAGATTGTGCCCCCTTGTTCTTGTGTTCACTTTCCTATTAAAAACACTTCCCTCCTGAACCTTATTGAACTCTTTGATATATTTAAATGTTTCCATCATGCCTCCCCCTTTCCCTTCTGTCCTCCAGACTATACAGATTGAGTTCGTTCAGTCTTTCCTGATAGGTTTTGTGCTTAAGACCTTCCACCATTTTTGTAGCCCAAGATAAACTTGGAAAAATCAAAATAGGAGTAAAACAAATTGAATCCAATCCAAGTGACGGGGCTTGCAAATATGGGTAGCTTTATTAGAAAGATCACCAGATATCATGAGCTGTTTTATGTCACAACTGTTTTATGCCATAAGCTCTTTTATGTCACAACTCTTACCAAAATGTGTTGTTTTTTTTAAAAATCCCAGAGGAAGGAAGTCAGAAACTTCAAATAACATTTAACCAATTCTGCCATTTCTTAAGGGTTTGAGGCATGCCTGTTTTATTACTCAGCGTCTACAAAAGAATATTGGTTCTTTCACCATCTGCTCTTTGGCAAGGCTTTCCTGTATGTTTGTATGCTCAGGGTTGTGTTTGTAGGTGAAAAGCTTAGCAACAATCTTTCAGGTCCATGGGCAGGGTTTGAATGATGTTGTATTAGCTTTATGATAAATCAACCATTATTCTCAAACATAACCCCCTTCCCCCACAAAAAAACCCTGCCAAAATAGTCCTCAACATACGACCATTATTGAGCCAAATATTTCTATTGCTAGGCAAAACCATTATTAACGAAGAAACATAGAAGATTGACGGCAGAAAAAGACCTCGTGTCATGGTCCATCTAGCCTGCCCTTATACTATTTCCTGCATTTTATCTTAGGGTGGATATATGTTTATCCCAGGCATGCTTAAATTCAGTTACTGTGGATTTACCAACCACGTCTGCTGGAAGTTTGTTCCAAGCATCTACTATTCTTTCAATCAAATAACATTTTCTCACGTAGCTTCTGATCTTTCCCCCAACTAACCTCAGATTGTGCCCTCTTGTTCTTGGGTTCACTTTCCTATTAAAAATACTTCCCTCCTTTATTTAACCTTTTAACACATTTAAATGTTTCGATGGTGTCCCCCTTTTCCCTTCTGTCCTCCAGACTATACAGATGGAGTTCATTAAGTCTTTCCTGATACGTTTTATGCTTGAGACCTTACACCATTTTTGTAGCCCGTCTTTGGACCCGTTCAATTTGATCAACATCTTTTTGTAGGTGAGGTCTCCAGAACTGAGCACAGTATTATTCCAAATGTGGTCTCACCAGCGCTCTATACAGCGGGATCACAATCTCCCTCTTCCTGCTTGTTGTACCTCTAGCTATGCAGCCAAGCATTCTACTCACTTTCCCTGCTGCCTGACCGCATGCTTCACCCATTTTGAGACTGTCAGAAATCACGACCCCTTAATCCTTCTCTTTTGAAGTTTTTGCCCATTTTACGACCTTTCTCACCATGATGGTTAAGCGAATCACTGCAGATCTTTGGTAAAAGGGATGATAAGTGAATCTGACTTCCCCATTGATTTGACTTAGCAATAGGTCGCAAAAATAAGATCATGTGACCCCAGGCAACAGTTATAAAGACAGGCTACAAAAATGGTGGACAGTCTTAAGCATAAAACGTATCAGGAAAGACTTCATGAACTCCATCTGTATAGCCTGGAGGACAGAAGGGAAAGGGGGGACATGATCGAAACATTTAAGTATGTTAAAGGGTTAAATAAGCTTCAGGAGGGAAGTGTTTTCAATAGGAAAGTGAACACAAGAACAAGGGGGCACAATCTGAGGTTAATTGGGGGAAAGATTAGAAGCAACGTGAGAAAATATTATTTTACTGAAAGAGTAGTAGATGCTTGGAACAAACTTCCAGCAGACATGGTTGGTCAATCCACAGTCACTGAATTTAAGCATGCCTGGGATAAACATAGATCCATCCTAAGATAAAATACAAGAAATAGTATAAGGGCAGACTAGGTGGACCATGAGGTCTTTTTCTGCCGTCAATCTTCTATGTTTCTATGTAAAAAAGGAACCCGTTGCCAAGCGTTTGCATTCTGATCACGTGACCATGGAGATGTTGCAAATGGTTGTAAGGGACAGAGTGCCATTAGCGCATGCAACTTCAGTTCTTTTGCGTGCGTGTGTCCCCAGCGTATTTTTTGCTTCTGCACATGGTCAGGAAGCAAAATCGCGCTGAAATCTCACAAGGGAATGCACGTGTGCGCAATTTCGATGATTGTTTTGCTACCGTGCATGCGCAAAAGCCAAAAAATCACCAAAATCTTGCTCGTGTGCGTGTCCCCTCGCAAGACTTTGTTTCTGCACATGCGTACGAAGCAAAAAATACAAAAAATTGAAGAAAATGATGCGAGCACCCTGAGGACTGGCACCTGTAGCGGTCGCCCGGAAATTGCACAATCTGGCGGTAAGTGTTAAGAATGTTATAAAAAAAAAAATTCAGCGCCGTGGAAACTTTGAATAGTCACTAAATGAACTGTTGTAAGTCAAGGACAACCCATGCAAGGTGTGTTCATCCTACCAGACTTCATCTCGCTGAGTCGGGGGGGTTTAAGAGTTCCCTCTCTTTCTTCCACCTTTATTTTGCAATTCCTGCGTTAAGATGGGTTTTGTCTAATTTGAACAAACACACAAATATTGCTTGAAAATCCACAAAGGGCATTGGGGCCACCGTGTAAGTTTGCACAATAATGTTCCAGACCAGGAAAGATTTGCAGATGCTTGCAAATAGCAGGCAGGGGGGAGGTCGGATTGTGGAAGAATGGAAAGAAGTTAATGAAGGACCAAAAATTATCCAGGATTTCCAAGTAACGTAAGTCATTAATTCCCAACAATAACACTTGCTCTGGCTAAACAAAGCTACTTTAAGTGCCTTCCATAAATCTTGACAGGGAGTTAATAATAAGTTTTGAAAAGAATGTTTTCACTTTAAAAAAAAACATTCCTTGCTATTCTGGTTTACAGTCCTTTGGGTGTTAATTCTCCCTCCCTTGGATGTCCAAAGAGTGTGAAATTAAGCTCAAACAGCCACCTGACCCGGAACCGAGACAAACCAGAGGAAATCGCAATTGCAAACAAACGGATTAAAGCTATTCAATCTCCAGGCATTTCTTTGGGGGGGGGGCACCACCCTCTCCTTCTTGCTCCTACCTGCTGCCTTCTGAAAAGCACTGATGGCCTTTTGTAGTCCGGCTCCTGTTTGCCGATTGCATTTTGTGCCAATCTGTGTGTAGAGGGCTCCGATGTTAAATAGAATGCTGGCTTTTTCCAGCAACACATTCTTTTGGCAAACAGGGACTCCGGTGAAAGAGTCATACCTTCAATAAAAACCAGAGAGAACATAAATGTTAATGACCCAGTGAAGAAGGAAAAAATGGGGAGAAAAGATATAATAATAATAAAAATAATAATAATAATAATAACAACAACAACAGTAACAACAACAAACAACAATAACAACAATAACAAATTCGTTAAATTCTGAAATGATGGAAGACCAGGTAAAGGGTACCATGATTGCATGGGCCCAAAATTTTGGCTCTGCTATTAATTTAAATGAATGGGAACAAATATGGACTGTTAATTATAAATTAACAATAGCATCCACATACAAGGTAAATATTTACAAAATGTTTTACAGGTGGTATTTGCCACCTGCCCGATTAGCTAAAATGTACTCAAATTCATCTTCAAAATGTTGGAAATACAAAGAAAACAATGGAACATATTATCACGCATGGTAGACGTGCCCAGTTGCCAAAAGGTTTTTGGGGAAAATTAGAAACTATTTAGAGCAAATTGCTACTCAACAATTCCCACTAAACCCGGTATTATATCTACTTGGAATATTCAGACAAAAAATATCTAAGGAAGACAGGTACTTAATATTGCATATAATATTTAATAAAGATTATTTAAAAATCAAAACAATAACAACATCAGAGTTGGAAGGGACCTTGGAGGTCTTCTAGTCCAACCCCCTGCTTAGGCAGGAAACCCTACACTACTTCAGACAGATGGTTATATAACATCTTCTTAAAAACTTCCAGTGTCGGAGCATTCACAATTTCTGGATGCAGGCTGTTCCACTGGTTAATTGCTCTAACTGTCAGGAAATTTCTCCTTAGTTCTAAGTTGCTTCTCTCCTTGTTTAATTTCCACCCATTGCTTCTTGACTCTCTCTTCTTTGTGGCAACCTTTTAGATATTGGAACACTGCTATCATTCACCCCCTAGTCCTTCTTTTCATCAAACTAGACAATATTCAATTTCAAGAAAGCTCTTACCAAGTATATAAAATGCCCAGATTTCTACTGGGTGAGAAGAACCGATTCTCTACAAAGCCAAGCTGTACGTAATAGCTCATCAGCATCTCAACTCCAGATTCATCTCTACTGGGGGTCCGGCAGGCCTTTGAATATATAGGATAGGTATTAGTTATAAAGTTGATATGAATATGAATTGATTGGGATTCAGGAAATAAATACAGGGCTATTTAAGGGGGCTTTGGGGGTAGTGTTAGAAAAGATCATCAATAAGATTCAACAGGAGTCCAAAAGAACAATAAAAGAAATTTATTGCAAGAATGGTCCTCATATTATAGGATCTAAATTCCCTGTATCACAAGAGGCAATGCTACAATAGAAATGCCATGTATAAATACAACCTATGTCTTTAACCTCACTCCTCCCCCAATGGAACTTATATACCGTTTCACCGTACTTTGCAGCCCTCTTTAAGCGGTTTACAGAGTCAGCCTATTACCCTCAACAATCTGGGTCCTCATTTTATCGACCTTGGAGGGAGGGAAGGCTGAGTCAACCTTGAGCAGGTCACGACCAAACCCCTGGGAGTCAGCAAAATTAGCCTGCAGTTCTACACTAATCACTTATCAGTGTGAGATCTATGTAATGGTCTTCTAAGGCCACACGTGGCTTTAGTACTTTTAAATAAACTTTTTAAACATTCTGGAGACCGTGATGTCTATCATTTCTTCATTTCTGTGTGTGTATAATGTGTGTGTGTGTGTATCTATCTACATAATAGTAGTTGATGCTTGGAACAAACTTCCAGCAGATGTGGTTGGTAAATCCACAGTAACTGAATTTAAACATACCTGGGATAAACATATATCCATCCTAAGATAAAATACAGGAAACAATATAAGGGCAGACTAGATGGATCATTTTCTGCCGTCAATCTTCTACGTTTCTATGTATATAACTTCCCGTGTAAGTTTTATATATAAAACTTACACAGGAAGAACCCCGAATATACCAAGACCTTCATACCTGTACCCATGAAAATCTATGAAAACATATATATATATATATATATATATATATATATATATATATATATATATATATATATATATATAATGTTATATAGAGATGTTATATAGATATGTTATTTGAGATAGGTAGGTAGGTAAGTAGGTAGGTAGACAGACAGACAGACAGACAGATAGATATTTCAAATAACATCTCTATTAAATTATAGAGATCCTGGATGTCTTTTCTTGTTCAGATTATGATTTTGCCAAATTCAAAACAGCTGTTTTGAGTACAATTCTGCTGTTTCCCATTTAAAAAAGATTTGGGATGCTGAAAAGTTTGTTTCCAGCTATCAAGGTCAAAGGAGCCTCCAGGGGAAAAGCGAGGAGAAATAATAATCATGTATTTGCATATTCAATTTGTATGGCACCTGGCTCTCAATGAATGTGGGTGGTTCAGAACAAATAAAATCATTATAACAAAATTAATTAAAGATAAAGGAAGAGAAGGAGGAGTGGTGGCCTAAAAACTAAATGCACAAGAGTTCAGTACTCTATTTCCCTTTTATTATGTTTAATTAAAGAGGATAAAATAGGGACAGACTTTCCCCCCTGCCCCTAAGACTTCAAATCAAACAGAGCCTTCTTAAAACAGGGTCAGCTTACTTGTCTTAAATCCATAAGATCTGCAATTTCATTTTCATATTCTGTACCATCTTCACTGTAATGTTCCAGAATGAAGTCCTGAAAATAATTAAAATAATTCATGAAAACAATTATTTTTTATTAAAAAATCCTTTGCAGCTTCCATGGTGGGTCCCAGTGGCAGCTTGCTGTCGGTTCTCCGTGGTTGGTGCAAACCGTTAGTTTAGTTTAATCAGATTTGTATGCCGCCCCTCTCCGCAGTGGCGGGAGGCTCCGCCCACCCACTTGGATGTCATCACGGACGATCTGCGCATGCGCAGATGCTACCGTCGGAAGCAACGGTAAGTGAAATCCATGACTGGTGGCCCCCGGGCTAGATCTAAGTACTCCGCAGGCTGGATCCGGCCCACGGGCCTTGTGTTTGACACCACTGGTCTTAGCGCTATTGCTATTATCCTAAAGCTCCTTGGCTCAATTTTTTCTTAAGCTTGGCAAACGCCTTCGAGATGTTGCGGACGTCAACTCTTAGAATTTCCCAACCTAGAGTTGACAAATGTTTATCTCCATGATTGGTCAGGTTAAAAGGGGGGGGGGTATATCATCTCAGATTCCAAAGTCTGCTGGACTTGTTTGTCACTAGGACAGATGACCATCCTATCATTAGGAGAAATAAGGCTCAAAGGGCTTGATCCCACCCTTCTGCAAACTAGCTTCCACAGCTACTTTTAACACTTCCTGGCCATTCTAAATAGATAGATAGATAGATAGATAGATAGATAGATAGATAGATAGATAGATAGATAGATAGATAGATAGATAAATAAATAAAGGCTGCTGGACTTTAGACCTCTTTCATCATCCAGCACAAAGTTTTGGTGTGATCTCCGATTTTTAAAAGCAGAAGAGATAGAATCCACAAAGGATAAAGTCCATCCGTCAAATGTATCCAGCAGTTAGGAAAGAGGGAACTCAGATTAAAGGCGTTGAGGAAGAACTAATTTAATGTGCAATATATAAATATTTGCACAGCTACCGGTCAGCAGCTTCTGGATATTTCTAACAACCACCAAAAAAAGAGTTTTGAAATACAAAGAAGCAATTTTAGGAAAAAGGGAATTCCCAGAAAGTAATGCACCACATTTTTTTTCTCAACCTACAGTAATGGTATGAATGTGAAATTTTAGGTATACATTATTTGAATTGTCAGGAGTGCGTGTGTAAATTTTGAATTTCTTCAGACAGTGATGTACGTTACAATCAGCATGTCGTCATTGAATTTCTCACTGCAGAGAAAGAAACTGTTGGGAACATTCACAAACCTTTGTGTACAGTTTATGGAGAATCTGCAGTCGACAGAAGTACGGTTAGTCGCTGGGCACAGAGGGTGAGGCCATTAGAGGTGATTCGCACAGTGCAGAAATGGCTTTGTGACCAGAACAAGGAGTGGTACCGACAGGGCATACACGCCCTTGTGTCTCGCTGGAGAAAGGCCATAGAACGGGATGGAGATTACTTGGAAAAATATGGAGTGTAGAAGAAACATCATTCTTTCTTGTGTGTAAGTTTCATTGTGTCCAATAAATAATTGAAGAAAAAAATGTGGTGCATTATTTTGTGGGCGACCCTTGTAACTTGTTAGTTATTTTTATTCCTAGGAGAAAGTTTAAAGAGAGAGCTATTTTCAGCAGAATATTGGCACTTTGCCTTTTTTTAAAAGCAATTATTTCCTTTCCTTTGCTTTTTGTTGTCATTTATGAGCAAAAAGTCTTAATACCTTGAATGCTGCCACTTGGGGAGAAAAATACCTTTAGGGGTCCTGCGAAGTCCACATCTTTAGTCTCCTTCAAGCCAAGCGGTATCAGAGGAATGCTAAAAGTTTCCCTGCGTGAAAAGAAGAAATCCACATGAATTTATGCACAAATGTGGCGGAGAGCTGGTAGCTGACAAATTGCTATATAATATAAATAACTTCATTTGGACTTCCTCATCCGATTCAGCACATGGAATGGGACACACAACTTTTCCAGGCTAAAGGCCACGCTTGACCTCTGACTGGCTTAGTGGAGGCACTACTCTGAAAGCAGGGATGAGTTCTACTTCCCTTCCCTACCAGTTCCAGGTCACGCCGGAAGTATAAATTTTGCGCATGCGCACAAGCCCGGGTTGAACTTGTCTGCGCATGTGCAGGAGGCTTTGCGGGTGTGCATAGGGTTATTTTTGTGCAAATTTGGCTGCAGTGGACGGATTTCAAACCAGACGACTGGTTCCAGTGGTGGGCAGCAGCAGCTCTGATAGAAAAATACCGGATGTGCGCACTCCCGATGCGCCATGATATTTTGCTTCTGCACATGTGCAGCAAGCCAAATATCACACGGGGATGCACATGAGAGCGAGATTTCATACAAATCTAATAAATTATTATTATTATTATCATTATCATTATCATTATCATTATTTCAGCTATTATCACCGTTTTTTTGCTTCTGCACATGTGCAGAAACAAAAATATTGGCGAAAATTGCCAAAATCTCGCTCTTGCGCATGTCCTTGCACGAGATTTGGCTTGTTGTGTATGCGCAGAAGGCAAATCTTGCGCCGATAGATGCACATGTGACCGATGAGCTCACCCACACCCGCGACGGCTTCCGAGGGAGCTCCAGTAGCATGTAAGTCAAACAGCCCATCACTGACTCATTTGGGGGCGTGACCAGAGAGCCAGCGCTGCTAGTTTAGCGAGTGGGAGAAATTCCCGCTACTGGTTCTAGAGCAGTGTTTCCCAACCTTGGCAACTTGAAGATATCTGGACTTCAATTCCCAAAATTCTGGGAGTTGAAGTCCAAATATCTTCAAGTTGCCAAGCGTGGGAAACACTGTTCCAGAGAACCAGTCCAAACCCATCTCTACCTGAAAGATATATGAGCTCCGGTGCAAAATAAAGTAAATGCAGGCTTAACACTCAGTTTATTTTTAATTAGCTTATACAGTATTCAGTTTAATCAAAAAATAAATTTCAATAATGACATTCACTAAGTGCTATCCTTATCAGGGGCTGATTCCTATTACCGCCGCTACAGCCGCACATAGCTTCAGTTAGCTTGCATGTGCACGCATGCGCCTCCCACCGTGTTTCTGGTTTTTCACATGCGCAGGAAACAAAATCTCGTGATGGGACATGCGCCCGAGAGAGATTTTGGTGATTTTTTTCACTTCCACGCATGCACAGAAGCAAAAACCACCAAAATCTCTCTCGTGCATGCACCTCTTGCTACCTGGACATGCGCAGAAGCAAAAACACTCTGGGACGGGCGCACATACGCAAGATAACTGAAACTGCGCACACAATGCAGTGACCACTACTGGTATGCCGTCCTTTACTGCAGTGATTTTCAACCTTTTTTGAGCCGCAGCACATTTTTTACATTTACAAAACCATGGGGCACATTGAGTGGGGAGGGGGGGCGGCTAAAAAAAGTTTGGACAAAAATTTTCTCTCTCTCTCTTTTCCTCCCTTTTGCTCTATTTCTCTCTCCTTCCCTCTTTCTCTCCCTTCCTCTTTTTCATCTCTCTCTATCCCTCTTTCTTTCTTTCTCTCTTCCTTCCTTCCTCTTTTTTGCTCTCTTTGTCTCTCCCTCTCTACCTCCCTCTGTCTTTCTCTCTCCCACCTTCCCTCCTTCTCTTTCTCTTTCTCTTTCTCTTTCTTTCTTTTTCTTTCTTTCTTTCTCTCTTTCTCTCTCTTTCTCTCTCTCTCTTGTTCTCTTTCTCTCTCTCTTGCTTTCTTTCTCTCTCATTCTCTTTCTTTTTCTCTCCCTTGCTTTCTTTCTCTCTCTCTCTTGCTTTCTTTCTCTCTCTCTGTTGTTTTCTTTCTCTCTTGCTTGCTTGCTTTCTCTCTCTCTTGCTCTTTCTTTCTCTCTTTCTCTCTCTTGCTTTCTCTCTCTCTCTTGCTTTCTCTCTCGCTATCTTGTTTTTTTTCTCTCTCTGAGCTTCGCAGCACACCTGACCATGTCTCACGGCACACTAGTGTGCCGCAGCACACTGGTTGAAAAACACTGCTTTACTGTACAAGTAGCAACTTGTGACTGACCCTTATGATTTAGTCACGTTTTGCTGTTGTCACCTCTATCCACAGGTCTTGAAGGCAAATTTTGCAGATGTCCTCGGAGCCATAACAAGAACATGGAAGCTAGGTGTAACCTGGGGCCATTCCCCACTGCCCCGTGTTTAAAAAGCTGGAGCTAATTAAACTATAACCTGGAGCAAGCATAGCTAAGATAAAAGGATTTCTATAGATCCTCCCAGAGTTTATTGTTTTGTTTACCTGCCGGCCCATCTTCGAACATCCTGCTCCTTGCTTCCTGCAATCTAGGGGTTTTTTTTAAGTTTACAGATATAATCTTCTCCTACTCCACAGAAAATCCCTGGATTGTAGGCACTTAAGTTAGAAACCTTAAATTTGCCATTGGAAATGCTCACAGGAAGGGGTAATGACCAGCAGAATTAACTGAACCCTGAAGACTTTCTGGTTCTCTAAAGCAGTGATTTTCAACCTTTTTTGAGCCGCGGCACACTTTTTACATTTACAAAATCCTGGGGCACACCACCAACCAAAATGACACAAATCTAATTAATAAATAAATAAATAAATAAATAAATAAATAAATAAATAAATAAATAAATAAATAAATAAATAAATAAATAAATAAATAAATAAATAAATAAATAAATAAATAAATAAATAAATAAATAAATAAATAAATAAATAAATAAATAAATAAATAAATAAATAAATAAATAAATACATACATACATACATACATACATACATACATACATACATACATACATACATACATACATAAATAACCCCCTCATATATATAATCCCATGTAACATCCCCTTATAAATACAGTCAATCATCAATCATCCCTCCTGAAATTTATACCGCTGTCTCATTTCTGGGTACTTCTCCTGTCTTTCCCCCTTTTCTCTCTCATGTTTCTCATTTCTCTCTCTTCCTCCATTTTTCCCTCATTCCTTCTCCCTTTCACTTCTCCTCTTTTTCCATCCCTGTCTCTCTCCCCCCCTTATGTGTGTGTATGTATACACACTCCAACCATTTCCAAAACCAGGTGAGGGCTGGGGTTTAATTCTCTTTTATTCTTTTCAAAAACAGGTGAGGGCTGGGGTTTTTTTCTTATTATTTGGGTGCTTTTTACCATATGCTTCAAGAATCACCTCTCTCTCTCTCTTGTTTCTCTCTCCTCTCATTCTCTGCCTCAATCATTTTCTCATTTCTCCTCCCCTTTTTGTTCTCATTTCTCTCTCTCTCTCCTTTCCTCTTCCTGTCTCTCTTGCTATCTTTTTTTCTCTCTCTCTCTTGCTTTCTTTCAGTATCTCTTGCTATCTCTTTTTCTCTCTTGCTTTTCTTCTCTCGTGCTTTTTCTTGTTCTTTCTCTCTCTCTGTTGCTCTCTCTCATTCTCTTATTTTCTCTCTCTCTCTCTTTTCTTTCTCTCTCTCTTAGTCTCTCTCTCTCTTGTTCTCTCTTATTTTCTTTCTCTCTCTTTCATGCTTTCTCTCTCTTGTTCTTTATCACTCTCTCTCTCTCTCTCTGTTGCTCTCTCTCGTTCTCTCTCTTCCTTTCTTCTCTGTGGAGGCCAGCGAAGGTTTCCCTTAGTTTGAATGTTCCGAGCAAGCAGCCCCTTTACTGACAGCCCGGGACAGGACTGTGAGAGGGGTGGGCGTTCCCACAGCGCTTGGAGCGGCTAGCGGCCGGATCGCCAGCGCCGCTGCAGCCACCGCTGTGGAAGAAGCCGCACCCCAAAAAAGCTTGAGAGAAGGAAGGATCGGGCTGGCGGGGACAGCCACAAGTGGAAGCCTCAGCCCTGGAGCCCCCTCGCGCCCATGGCTTCTCGTCGATGTCTCTGCCTGCCCGATCCGCTGGAGTGCTAATAGCAGCGGCGGGCAGGAGCCCCCCCCGCTATTCCCGCCGCCGCCACCGCTATTAGCACTCCCGCGGATCGGGCAGGCAGAGGCATCGATGAGAAGCCATGGGTGCGAGGGGGCTCCAGGGCTGAGGCTTCCACTTGCAGGCCCCCCCCCCTATTCCCGCCGCCGCCGCTATTAGCACTCCCGATGCCATTGCCACCGTGGGGAGGCAGGGGCAGCCGCGGCTCCCTTTACTCCTACTGCCGCACCTCCCTGCCCCTGCCTCCCCACGGTGCCTCCGGCCAAACGCACCTCTGGCTTCTCCGCCCTGCCCCATTGCCCGCCCACTCTCCTCCGCCGCCGCCTCCTGCCTTGGGGCGAGGAGTCCGGGACTGTGTGGCTTTGCGCCATGAAGAGAAAACGGCAGCAGGGAAAAGTCGGCCGTTTTCTCTTCATGGCGCAAAGCCACACAGTCCCGGACTCCCGGCCAAACGCGCCCCTGGCTTCTCCCCCCTGCCCCATTGCCCGCCTGATCCGCCCACTCTCCTCTGCCGCCTCTCGCCGCGGCACACCTGATGGTGTGTCGCGGCACACCAGTGTGCCGCGGCACACCGGTTGGGAAACGCTGCTCTAAAGCAGTGATTTTCAACCTTTTTTGAGCCGCAACACATTTTTTACATTTACGAAACCCTGGGGCACATTGAGTGGGGTGGGGTGGGGCTAAAAAAAGTTTGGACAAAAAAATTCTCTCTCTCTTCCTCCCTTTCACTCTATTTCTCTCTCCCTCTTTGTCTCCCTTCCTTTGTCTTTCTTTCTCTCTCCATCCCTCTTTCTTTCTCTTCCTTCCTTCCTCTCTTTTTTGCTCTTTCTCTCTCCCTCACTACCTCCCTCTATGTCTTTCTCTCTCTCTCCTTCCCTCCCTCTTTCTCTCTCTCTCTTGCTTTCTTTCTCTCTTGCTCTCTCTCTTTCTCTCTCTCTTGTTCTCTTTCTCTCTCGGTCACTCTTTCTCTCTCTTGCTTTCTTTCTCTCTCTATCTTTCTCTCTCTCTTGCTTTCTTTCTCTCTGACCTTCGTGGCACACCTGACCATGTCTCGCGGCACACTAGTGTGCCACGGCACACTGGTTGAAAAACACTGCTCTAAAGACACGGTGTAGCCTCAAACAGCACAGAGTAGTCGGGCTACTAGAAGGAGTATTCCTGGAATCCATTCAAAGTCAACCATCCTTAACTGTTCTTTTGTAAGAAGTAAGCACAAATAATTTATCTTGCTTTTTATGAAAACATTTCACATACCAGGAGTGTCCAATCTAGGCAACTTTAGGACGGGTGGACTTCAACTTCCAGAATTCCCTAGTCGGCATAGGAAATTGTGGGAATTGAAGTCCACAGGTCATTGCTAAGGATAGAAACAATCAATATCAATAAAAATCTTAAGGATACAAGTTACAGTCATACAGTCCTAAGTGGGAGGAGATGGGTGATAGGAATGATGGGGAAAAACTAATAGTAATAGTAGTGCAGACTTAGTAAATAGCTGGACAGTGTTGAGGGGATTATTTGTTTAGCAGAGTGATGGCGTTCAGGAAAAAACTGTTCTTGTGTCAAGTTGTCTTAGTGTGCAGCTCTGTAGCAAGGTTTTGAGGGTAGGAGTTGAAACAGTTTACGGTATGTCCAGGATGCGATCCTGCCATCCTCTGATGGTGAAAATGGAGCCCAGGTTTCATTTTTATTGGCAGAGGCCGGCAGGAAGCCGTTGTAGCTGAAAACGGAGCTCTGGAGCCCGTTTTCACTAGCAGAGCATTTGGGCCACCATAGATGCCCTGAGATGACTGACGTCAAGCAGGCAATGCCCATCCTGGCCACGTCCAACCCATCCATCCCCCAAGATCAAACACGACCCTCAATGAAATCGAGTTTGACATCCCTGGTCTGCAGTATATTCTCTCTCTTATATTTTCCTGTGTGCTTCCAGCCGATTAAAACAAGGGGAAAGAATTGCCTCTGCCTTTCTCACTGCCACCCAAACCACCTCTTTGGCGGTATTACTTACTCTGAATACTTTTCCCAGAAGCAATTTAAAAGCTCTGCCTTCATCCTTGGGAACAGTAGGACCGTTTCAGTAATACAGCTTGTTCTTTTGTCCTTTTTAATTTTTAAAAAGTTAAGATTCTTTCTTCATTTTACATTCTTTGGCTTGTTTGTTTTTGCATCAGGAAGAAGGAAGGAGGAGATGGAGGAGAAGATGGAGAAGCAGGAGGAGGAGAAGGAGAAGGAGGAGAAGAGGAAGGAGGAGGAGGAGGAGAAGATGGAGAAGCAGGAGGAGGAGGAGAAGAGGAAGGAGGAGGAGGAGGACGAGAAGAGGGAGGAGGAGGAGGAGGAGAAGAAGAAGAGGAGGAGGAAGAAGAAGAGGAAGGAGGAGGAGGATGAGAAGGGAAAGAAGCAGAAGAAGAGGAGGAGGAGGAGAGGAAGGAGGAGAGGAAGGAGGAGGAGGAGGAGGAGGAAAAGAGGAAGAAGGAAGGAGGTGGAGGAGAAGATGGAGAAGCAGGAGGAGGAGGAGGAAAAGAAGGAGAAGGAGAAGAGGGAGGAGGAGGAGGAAAAGAAGCAGAAGAAGCAGAAGAGGAGGAGGAGGAGGAAAAGAAGGAGAAGGAGAAGAGGGAGGAGGAGGAGGAAAAGAAGCAGAAGAAGCAGAAGAGGAGGAGGAGGAGGAAAAGAAGCAGAAGGAGAAGAGGGAGTAGGAGGAGGAAAAGAAGCAGAAGAAGCAGAAGAGGAGGAGGAGGAGGAAAAGAAGCAGAAGAGGAGGAGGAGGAAGAAGAAGAGGAAGGAGGAGGAAAAGGAGGAGGAGGAAGAGGAGAAGGAGGGAGGAGGAGAAGAAGAGGAAGGAGGAGGAAGAAGAGGAAGGAGGAGGAAGAAGAGGAAGGAGGAGGAAGAAGAAGAGGAAGGAGGAAGAAGAAGAAGAAGAAGAGGAAGAAGAAGAAGAAGATCATCACTACAATCATTTTTACTCTCCCCCTTCACTTACTCTGTGTTCTGGTAGACCTCCACAGAGATGTTGAGCCCTTCTAATTCTTCCTTCAGGATCTGCAGGTTGGAATTGACGTAGCTGAGTTCCAGCAACACCTGTTCTCGCACTTTGGGACTAGTCGTTGCACTGCCAAAGCGGGGGGGAAAAATCAAAAAAATGTTTGGGGAACAATCAGTAAATAATAGAATGAGCCTTACCAGCATTTTCTCTATTTTTCAAAATTATTTCCAGATTATATTTATATTTATATTTAAGTTTTCATTGCTTCTCCCTCTGAAAAAGGTTTTTTCAACCCTAACCAGGGGATAAAATAATGTGCTGAAGTTGGCCGGACTAAGGATGCTAGCCAGATGAATACCTGGTCAGCAGATTCTTTTCCTTATTTTCCGCCCCCCAAAACTAAGGTCCGTCTTATCTTTAACTTTAACTTTAATCAGATTTGTATGCCGCCCCTCTCCGCAGACTCGGGGCAGCTCACAGCAACAGCAATACAAGACAAATCCAATATTAAATTAATTTTAAGAACACCACAAGTTAAAAACCAATCATACACACTAGCATACCATACACAAATTTTATAAGCCTAGGGGGAAGGAACATGTCAATTCCCCCATGCCTGACGACAGAGGTGGGTTTTAAGGAGCTTACGAAAGGCTAGGAGGGTGGGGGCAACTCTGATATCTGGGGGGAGTTGATTCCAAAGGGTCGGGGCCGCCACAGAGAAGGCTCTTCCCCTGGGTCCCGCCAAACGACATTGTTTAGTTGACGGGACCCGGAGAAGGCCAACTCTGTGGGAGTTATAAAACATGGTAAATTTACATATTTGGGTCACCCAAACTTTATTGAGACAAGTCAAGTTTGTCTTCAGTACCATTACTTTTAGTTACATTAAGTATAAAGATTGACTGGGGGAATTCTAGAAGAGCGTTTCCCAAACTTGCCAACTCCCAGAATTCTCGTGCTGGCTGTAAAATTCAGGGAGTTGAAGTCCACCAATCTTAAGAGTTGTCACCTCCGGAAGATTTATTTATTCGATTTTATTCGATCTCCGTTTTTACTAGTACAGTAATGCCTCGTCTTACGAACCTAATTGGTTCCGGGAGGAGGTTCATAAGGCGAAACGTTCGCAAGACGAAACATTGTTTCCCATAGGAATATAAAAGCGATTAATCCGTGCAAAAAGAAAAAAAATCGCAAAATGGCGCTCCGCTGGGTGCCGCCGCCCAGCAGTCACCTTTTAAAACAGCCAGGGGGCTTCTTGGCATTCTCCTGAACCCGAACTTTTCGGGTTCGGGAGGCTGCCGAGAAGCGCCGCCGCCCGGCTGTCACCTTCTGAAACAGCCGGGGGGCTTCTCGGCATTTTCCCGAACCCGAACTTTTCAGGTTCAGGTTCGGGAGGCCGCCGCCCGGCTGTCACCTTTTAAAACAGCCGGGGGGCTTCTCGGCGTTCTCCTGAACGCCGAACCCAGAAGTTCGGGTTCCGGAGGCTGCCGAGAAGCGCCCGGCTGTTTCAGAAGGTTACAGCCGGGCGCCACCGCTTGGCGGAGCGCCGTTTTTGCAATCGGCTGCAGCGTTTTTGGCCGATCTGGAGGCTAGAAAGGAGGTAGGGAATCCCAATAGGGAATTCCATAGGCGGAGCTTTGACGTCACGAAGACTAGAGTGCCTTCCGTTGCCTGTCCTATAGTCTCTCCTAAATCTCATATATCTTCTCTACTATATCCTCTATAACCTTCATTGTGTATTATTGTGTATTAGACAAAATAAATAAATAAAAATAATAATAAATAGCCCATAGCAGTGGGCTTGTTTGGAAAGAGAAGCAGGAGAAAACTAGTAGAACCGCAGACACCTCCTTTGAGGAGAAACAGTGAAAACATTATGTAAATCAGCATGCCCAAGCTCTGTCTTCTATTTATTCTCAATAAGGTGTTGGAGCGAATGGGTTGCTGGCTGGGAGAGAGAGAGAGAGAGAGAGAGAGAGAGAGAGAGAGAGAGAGAGAGAGAGAGAGGCCGTCGCTGTTGAGAAGGACAAAGGCTGCATTTTGTGGTTGCGGGCAGGAAAAGAGAAGGGACTCGTGGGAACATACCGGAGAAGGTTTTCGGTGCCAGCTCTCATCCTTGCCGCTTTCAGAATCTGCTGGTTCAGGACAGCTCTCCGGTTTTGCAATTTGCTCCGCCCGGTTTCCGCCAGGGGGTTGCATCCCTGAATAACAGAAAAAAAACATCCTTTACCAAAAGGACAGGACCACAGAAAGAACGAAGAAAGCCCGATTCCTCTTCCCCCACTAAATAGAACAATGCCTATTCTCTGCGTTTTAGAAATGAAACTTTTGGAAACTTTGAAAAGAATGAAATTTTTGATTCTGGCTTTTATAGACTAGACTGGTAGATTCTTGTAAACATGAATAGTTTAAAGAGCTTGCACAAAACTGGAAAAAAGAAAGCATACCAACAGAACAAATGGTGATTAGGAAAATACTAGAATGCACAAAAAATTAATAAAATGACACTAGAATTGCAGAATAAACAGGATAATGAATACTATATTGTGTGGGGGGAATTCTATAAATGAAGAGAGGAGAAAATGAAAACAAAACAACTAAGTAAAGTAAAAAGGGGAAATGTAGAAATAGAAATGTAAAAACAACCTTATTTTAAATATGTAAATGCTTTTGTAATTTTGTGTATTGTCTATTTTCTGTCTTTGTTTTTGGTCTATGTTTTCTCTTTCAAAAAATGCAATAAATATTTTTTTAAAAAAAAAAGATAAACACAGCCGTACGAGCAGCCATGGGCCTACCGAGATGTACCCATGTTTCACCATCACTCCGTGAACTCCATTGGTTACCGATTGGTCTCCAAATGCAATTTAAAGTGTTGGTTATTACCTATAAACCCTTACATGGCTTAGGACCAGATTATTTACAGGACCGCATACTGCCTCACATATCCCAGTGGTCAGTCAGGTCCCACAGAGGTGGCCTTCTCCGGGTCCCGTCAGCCAAGTAATGTCCCCTAGCAGGGCCTGGGGGAAGGGCCTTCTCTGTGGTGGCTCTGACCCTGTGGAATCGGCTCCTCCCCGGAGATTCGTGTCGCCCCTACCCTCCTTAGCCTTTCGTAAGGCTTGAAAAACACATTTTTGCCAGTTGGCTTGGGGCCCTTGAGCACTGCTTTCATGCGCCGGCCAACAGTATGAATGAATGGTTATGAATGAATGTCACTAAATGTCTTAATTATTGGGGGGGGTGTTAGATGAGGTTTTTACACTGTAGAATTTACATTGGGTTTCTCAGGTTTTGTACTGTATTCACTTTATTATCTAAGCCACCCTGTGTCCACAAGAGAAGGACGGCCTAGAAATCCAAAGGAAGGAGGGAAAGAAGGAAGGAAAGAAATAATCAAAGAAAGAAAGAAAGAATCAAAGAAAGAAAGAAAGAAGACACAGAATACTACTTGATAATGGAATAGATTTTACGAGTGGTTAGAGATACGAGGTAGAAATTAAAGGAGGAAAAGTCTATGAATATATGTAGTAAATACAAAGATGGTTTATAACTATAATGATCGAAACATTTAAATATGTTAAAGGGTTAAATAAGGTCCAGGAAAGTTTTTAATAGGAAAATGAACACAAGAACAAGGGGACACAATCTGAAGTTAGTTGGGGGAAAGATCAAGAGCAACATGAGAAAATATTATTTTACTGAAAGAATAGTAGATCCTTGGAACAAACTTCCAGCAGACGTGGTAGATAAATCCACAGTAAATGAATTTAAACATGCCTGGGATAAACATATATCCATCCTAAGATAAAATACAGAAAATA
Organism: Erythrolamprus reginae; assembly: GCF_031021105.1. Classification (NCBI taxonomy): domain Eukaryota; kingdom Metazoa; phylum Chordata; class Lepidosauria; order Squamata; family Dipsadidae; genus Erythrolamprus; species Erythrolamprus reginae. The sequence goes on from NC_091958.1 coordinate 12,771,918, forward strand.
TTATAAGGGCAGACTAGATGGACCATGAGGTCTTTTTCTGCTGTCAGACTTCTATGTTTCTAGGTTTCTATTAAGCCAATATACTCAACAAAAGTATACATAAGCTAGTATAAAAACAAACTTAGTTAAAACTATTTACTTATATTATTATTGTTGTTGTCAGTGTACATGTCAATATTTTACTGTCTTTTCTGTTCCTTTTTTTTTCATAAATGGTATACACTGTATTCAAAATGTTTATCAATAAAAAAAATGAAAAATGAAAAAATAGTTTATGCTATTATAGTGAAACAAAAAGTTGTGATTATTGTTAATGCCCTATTCTAAAACTTGATGGAATACATGTTTATTTCACAAGGACTGGATTTTCACATCTCATTAAATCAAGTTGAATTTCAGCATTTGGTACTGAATTATAAGCTGCCATTGGCTGCGCGGCTGTTTTAAAAGGTGACAGTCGGGCTGGGGGGCTTCCCAGCAGCCTCCGAACGCCAAACCCGGAAGTTCGGGTTTGGCGTTCGTATCACGAAAAAAGTTCGTAAGAAGAGGCAAATTTTTTCTGAACCCCAGGTTCGTATCTTGAGTTGTTCGTAAGACGAGGGGTTCGTATCTTGAGGTACCACTGTATTATTATTATTATTATATACATTTGTACCAATATTCGCATAGTCCTTTTGCTTTATGTATCCCCTTCCCTATTTATCTTCAATAAAGATTATATTTTCTTTTTTAAAAAAGGGGGAGAGGAAGTGTTGCCTTCAAATGACCTGGTGTTTCATTTCATTCAAGAGATGCTATCAAACCTCATGGCCATACCACAAATCGCCCTTTATTGTGCTTTTCATCAACCAGAGTAGAAACAGATCAAAACAGCAGATAGTTGATCTCACTTTAAAAAAAAACAAAAAACCCTATCCAAATGTAAGGCTGTCACCTTGGTATGTAAGAATATCTCACTTTTATGTTTCAATCCACAAACAGAAATTCTAAGCATTCCCAGCCACATTTAGCCCAGGATATCTGTATATCTGAAAGCCTGAAGACTCTTACAAAGACCCCATAATGACCAAAGCTGTTGGGAGGGATTTACTTAAGTTTCTTTTAGAAAATATTGCTTAGATAAAAAGCCTTATCTTCATTGATGGCAAGATTCTGTTATGGGCGTGTTTCTTTTTTAAATTCTTTTCTTTTTTTAAAAAAAGAGAAACACTTTTATTTTGTGGCTACTCTCTTACCGCAAGATTTTAAAAAATTCAAATCTGATTAAGGACTGTGGAACAGGTTAAACAGTTTGCTTAACTAGAACAAACATCGTATTAGGGGCAGTAAAGCTTTAAAATCAAGGAAAGATCAAAAGCCAAGGCCATCAAAACTGGCAAACCCAAACAGTTCTTCAAAACCTGGTTCCAAATATCTAAGGGGGTGGGTGGGTGTCAACCTCTTCTCCAAAACCAAAGCATTTGAAGGCAGGACAAGAAGCAAGGCAAGAAACAAACTAGAACTAAGGAGACATTTGCCGACAGTGTCAATTAATCAGTGAAACGGATTGTCTCCAGAAATTGTGGGTGCTCCATCAGTTGGAGTTTAAAAAGTTGGACAACCATTTGTCTGAATGGTATAGGCAGGGTTTGCTGCTTTGAGCAGAGGGTGGACTAGAAGACCTCCAAGGTCTCCTCCAACTTTGTTATTTGGTCTATCTGTTTGAACTAGAAGGCCACATCCTGAAAAATTAAAGGCAAATACTTTGGCCGTCTAATGAGAAGGAAGGATTCACTTGCTGCAGTTATACAGAGGAATCATTGAGTCTGTCATCTGCACCTCTATAAGTGTCTGGATTGCAACCCAACCAGACCGACACAGACTTCAGAGGAGAATCAGAACTGGAGAAAAAGCAATTGCTGCCAATCTGCCTTCCATTGAGGACCTGTATACTGCACGAGTCAAAAAAAGGGCTGTGAAAATATTGATTGACCCTTCGCATCCTGGACATAAACTGTTTCAACTCCTACTCTCAAAACATCACTACAGAGTGCTGCACACCAAGACAAATAGACATAAGAACAGTTTTTTTCCTGAACGCCATCACTCTGCTAAACAAATAATTCCCTCAACGCTGACAAACTACACTGCTTAAAAAAATAAAGGGAACACTTAAACAACATAATATAACTCCAAGTAAATCAAACTTCTGTGAAATCAAACTGTCCACTAAGGAAGCAACACTGATTGACAATCAATTTCACATGCTGTTGTGCACATTCAACTTTGTACAGAACGAAGTATTCAATGAGAATATTTCATTCATTCTGATCTAGGATGTGCTCTTTGAGTGTTCCCTTTATTTTTTTGAGCAGTATACAGTATTTACTAAGTCTGCATTACTGTTACTACTGTTTTATTCTCATCATTCCTATGACCCATCTCCTCCCACTTTTGACTGTATGACTATCTTGTTGCTTGCATCCTTAAGATTTTTATTAATATTGATTGATTGCTTATATGATCCCTATGACAATCATTAAGGGTTGTACCTCATGATTCTTGGAAATTGTATATTTTCTTTTAAGTATACTGTGAGCATATTATTATTATTATTATTATTATTATTATTATTATTATTATTTATTGGATTTGTATGCCGCCCCTCTCCGCAGACTTGGGGCGGCTAACAACAATGATAAAAACAACATGTAACAACAATAAAACAACTAAAAACCCTTATTATAAAAACCAAACATACCATGCATAACTTGTAATGGCCTAGGGGGAAGGAATATCTTAACTCCCCCATGCCTGTCGATAAAGGTGGGTCTTGAGTAATTTGCGAAAGACAAGGAGGGTGGGGACCATTCTAATCTCTGGGGGGGGGTTGATTCCATAGGGCCGGGGCCGCCACAGAGAAGGCTCTTCCCCTGGGGCCCACCAAACGACATTGTTTAGTTGACGGGACCCGGAGAAGGCCAACTCTGTGGGACCTTATCGGCCGCTGGGATTCGTGTGGTAGAAGGCGGTTCCGGATGTATTCTGGCCCAATGCCATATAGGGCTTTAAAGGTCATTACCAGCACTTTGCACCAAAGACAAATTCCGTGTATGTCCAATCACACTTGGCCATTAAAGAATTCTACTGGAGAGAGCTTGATGCTGGGAATGATGGAGGACAAAACAAGAAGGGGACAACAGAGAATCAGGTGACTGGATGGAGTCGGCATGAGCTTCAATGGACTCCAGGGATAGTAGAGGACAGGAAGGCTCAGAGGAACGTTGTCCATGGGGTCACGATGGGTTGGACACAACTTTGCAATTGACACCAACCACCCTTGAGGTACCTTTGAGAACACTGTTCTGCTTACATGGAGACTGGTGAGAGAGAGTTAAAGTCTCCATTGGAAGTTAATGACTTGCATAGGAAACCTAGTAAAAGCAGAGCTGGGCAAATATTAACCAGTATATAAAAGGAGAGTTCCTGTCCTCCTGAACATATCTCTGGGGAGAAAAAGCTATCCAATGCTTTAAATGCCTGAAGAAAAAAGATAAGGGTCTGACGTGACAATCTTAATTCTAAGAAATGGACAATAGAAGCAAGGAAGTTAGTAATGTGGGCCCAGCTAGCCATAAGCATTTAAACAACTTCCTTTTTATTGGGGGTGGGGGTGGGGTTGAGAAGCCCAATTTATGTTTTCTTTCTTTTTGGGTCTGGGGGGCTGGAAGGTGGGTAGGAAAAGAAAGGTCCATGTTGCAGACTTGCATTTGAAAACTAGCCAAGCTGTTGTTTTATTATTTGTTTGTTTGTTTTGTTAAGTACGTATTGGTGATGTACAAAGATATAATAATATTTATATACATGATATTAGTAAAAGAGAAACATTAGGACAGGGGACGGAAGGCATGCTGGTGCACTTATGCACGCCCCTTACTGACCTCTTAGGAATCGGGAGAGGTCAACAGTGGGTAAGGTTTTGGGGGTCAGGAGATAATACTATAGAGTCTTGTAGAGAGTTCCATGCATCAACTACTCGGTTACTAAAGTTGTATTTCCTACAGTTGAGTTTAGAGCTGTTTACTTTACGTTTATATCTGTTGTATGCTTGTGCGTTGTTGTGGTTGAAGCTGAAGTAGGAAAGACGTTGTAGCAGATGATTTTATGGGCTATGCTTAGGTCGTGTTTAAGGCGACGTAATTCTAGGCTTTCTAAACCTAGGATTGTAAGTCTAATTGCGTAGGGTGTTCTGTTGCGAGTGGAGGAGTTGAGGTCTCTTCTAGTTAAAGTATCTCTGGACATTTTCTAGAGTGTTTATGTCTGAAATGTGGTGTGGATTCCAAACAGATGAGCTGTATTTAAGGATTGGTCTGGTGAAAGTTTTGTACACTCTGGTTAGTAGTGTGAGATCACCAGAGCAGAAGCTACGTAGAATTAGGTTAACACTCTTGAAGCCTTTTTGGCGATGTTGTTGCAGTGGGCTTTGCCACTTAGGTCATTTGATATGAGTATTCCAAGGTGTTTTACGGAGTGAGGGTTGTCTGTAAGGTCTTGTTTATTCAGGTTGTATTTGATGCTTGGTAATGAAACCTCTACAACAGTGTTTCCCAACCTTGGCAACTTGAAGATATCTGGACTTCAACTCCCAGAATTCCCTAGCCAGCATTCGCTGGCTGGGGAATGCTGGGAGTTGAAGTCCAAATATCTTCAAGTTGCCAAGGTTGGGAAACACTGCTCTATAAAGCCTCAATCGAAATTCACAGCAACTGAACTAAATAGCTAAACAATCAAGGTGCAAGCAGCCCACTTTTTAAAACATCTGATAATGAAACCATTGTGTGTTTGTGGTGAGGGTGTGTGAATGGAGAACTGGGATATCCTGCAGACAATTGGATTGATTGATTCTATTGAAATGTTGATTGATGGAACCAAGGACTGAAGGAAATGCAAGAGTACAGTCCATTAGGGTGTGTTTTTTGCAATGGATATGCCAACAGAAAGGAAATTTAGCCTTTCAATCGATGCAGATCTCAATAAATTTTAAAGAAAAACACTCCCTAGTATATTACGTTGAAAGAATGGAGATGTTTGTGGTCTACCTCAATAGAAAAAATTCCCAATGCATCATATTGGAAGAATGGTTTGCGGCCTGCCTAAAATCTATTACATGGAGTAGTGCTACATCTTAATTGCTTCTCAAGAAACCTGCTTTCATTTCCCTAGAGCAGTGATTTTCAACCTTTTTTGAGCCATGGCACATTTTTTACATTTACAAAACCCTGGGGCACATTGGGGGGGGGGGGGGGTAAAAAAGTTTGGACGGTTTTTTTTCTCTCTTCCTCCCTTTCGCTCTATTTCTCTCTCCCTCCCTCTTTCTCTCCCTTCTTTTTTCTCTCTCTCCATCCCTCTTTCTTTCTCCCTTCCTTCCTCTCTTTTTGCTCTCTTTCTCCCTCCCTCTATGTCTTTCTCTCTCCCACCTTCCCTCCCTCTCTTTCTCTCTCTCTCTTGTTTTCTTTTTCTCTCTCTTTCTTTCTCTCTCTCTCTTTTCTTTTTCTCTCTCTTGCTTTCTTTCTTTCTCACTCTTGCTTTCTTTCTCTCTGTTTTCTTTCTCTCTGTTTTCTTTCTCTCTTGCTTTCTTTCTCTCTCTCTCTTTCTTTCTCTCCCTCTTTCTTTCTTTCTCTCTCTCTTGTTTTCTTTCTCTCTCTGAGCTTCGCGGCACACCTGACCATGTCTCATTGCACACTAGTGTGCCGTGGCACCACTGGTTGAAAAACACTGCCCTACAGCTGCCCAGCACTGAACATTAGCATGGCCCATTGCATTTTATTATTTATTACATTCTAGAAACAATTTGTGCTCCTTTAACAAAAGGGCACAACATTTTGGGGATGCAGGCACCTAAACCCTTGAATCAAATACTGAAGAATTGGGCAGCGCAAAAGACAAACACAAAGTCGAATGGAGCGAAGTGCAGCAAGGTATTATTAAACATATTGTCAAGAGGATTATTTAGCAAGTGTTCCCGCCTTGCTGCATTAAAAATAAGAATCTGGCCTGCATCTCTTAGAGGCCTCCAGGGAAGCTGTATGCAATTCTGGGGAGGCAGCCTATACCTCACAGGCTTAATATACTGCTCAAAAAAATTAAAGGGAACACTCAAAGAACACATCTTAGATCTGAATGAATGAAATATTCTCATTGGATACTTTGTTCTGTACAAAGTTGAACGTGCACAACAGCATGTGAAATTGATTGTCAATCAGTGTTGCTTTCTAAATGGACAGTTTGATTTCACAGAAGTTTGATTTACTTGGAGTTATTTTGTGTTGTTTCAGTGTTCCCTTTATTTTTTTGAGCAATGTATATAATTTGAGTGCAACAATTACAGAAGAGATTCTCCATCTCTGAGATCTACTGTCCTCCGGCTGCTTTAACAATCCAACCCATTTGGTTAAAGGATGTCTGGGGGGAAAAACCATTTTTTCCCTGCAAGCTGACCTCAACAATTGAAAGAAACATAGATGGTTGACCACAGAAAAAGATCTCATGGTCCATCTAGTCTGCCCTTATACTATTTCCTGTATTTTATCTTAGAATGGATATATGTTTCTCCCAGACATGTCTAAATTTAGTTACTGTGGATTTACCAACCACTTCTGCTGGAAGTTTGTTCCAAGCTTCTACTACTCTTTCAGTCAAATAATATTTTCTCAGGTTGCTGCTGATCTTTTCCCCAACTAACCTCAGATTGTGTCCCCTTGTTCTTGGGTTCACTTTCCCATTAAAAACACTTCCCTCCTGAACCTTATTTAACCCTTTAATATATGTTTCGATCATGTCCCCCCTTTTCCTTCTGTCCTCCAGACTATACAGATTGAATCCATTAAGTCTTTCCTGATACGTTTTATGCTTAAGACCTTCCACCATTCTTGTAGCCCGTCTTTGGACCCATTGGGCCCGTCTTTGGACCCATTCATGATGAGATTAAATATTTTTTTACTACCGGTTCTGTGGGTGTGTTGTGATTTTGTGGGGCTTGGTGTGAGTGGCAGGGGAAGGATACTTTAAAATGTCCATTCCCTCCCCATTTCCTCCTGATCAGCTGGGACTCGGGAGGCAAAGAATAGATAGGGCAGGGCCAGTCAAGGTGGTATTTAGCATTTCCCCTAACTATTAAAAATTAACACTACCATTTCTCCAGAACTTGTCACAGCCTGCTGAATCCCACCTCTGATATGCAGTCTATATACGCTGCTCAAAAAAGTAAAGGAACCACCCAAATAACACATCTTAGATCTGAATGAATGAAATATTCTCACTGAACACTTTGTTCTGTACAAAGTTGAATGTGCACAACAGCTCATTAAATTAATTGTCAATCAGTGTTGCTTCCTAAGTGGACAGTTCAATTTCACCAAAGTTTGATTTACTTGGAGTTACATTGTGTTGTTTAAGTGTTCCCTTTATTTTTTTGAGCAGTGTATTACTGGAAATTTTAAACACACAAAATCGATCTAGAAGCTGCCCCTCCGTGATATTATTCAATGGAGAAAAATGAATATTGTTGCAATAACCAAGCAGACGGGAAATACCTCTAGCTGGTGGAACGTCAATTTTGCCTTTTCCGTAAACAGTTCTGAATTCTGAAATCAGATCTCCTGAGTGACAGAAGTACATTTCCAAAGGTCTGACTGTTCCGTAGAAAATGTTATTTGGGCTTGACGCCAGCAGGAACCAGGGATGTGTGTGTGTGTGTGTGACTTTATCTGTTGTGTGTTTCAAGTGGGGAGCCAACAACACGTAGCATAGCATACATCGAGTTCACAGCAAGATAAGGCAAGGCTGAAGGTGGATTTGCCCCTGTGGTTCCCATGACTTCTGAATTTTCAGCAGTGTTATTGTCTCCCCACCAAAGCAAACAAACGATTCAAACGCTAATTGCTTCTCTGAACACAAACAATTGCAATTGCTGAGAAAACGCCATCTATTCACCTTTTTGCTTGCAAAAGGGGGATTTCTCACATTCTTCCCAAGCCCTTGGATTTACATACTTCACCACTCAAAATCTTCAATAACAACCGAATGCAACCAAATACCCTACGAAACTAGACTTACAATCCTAGGTTTAGAAAGCTTAGAACTACGTCGCCTTAAACAGGATCTGAGCATAGCCCATAAAACCATATGCTACAACGTCCTTCCCGTCAACAACTACACTTCAGCTTCAACCATAACAACACCTGAGCACACAACAGATACAAACTTAATTTAAACCACTTCAAACTTGCAGGAAATACGACTTTAGTAACCGAGTAGTTGATGCAAGGAACTCACTACCAGACTCTATAGTATCATCTCCTAACCCCCAAAACCTTACCCTTAGACTATCCACTTTTGACCTCTCCTGATTCCTAAGAGGTCAGTAAAGGGCCTGCATAAGTGCACCAGCATGCCTTCCGTCCCCTGTCCTAATGTTTCTTTATATTTTTTTACTAGTATCATGTATATTAATAATAATAATAATAATAATAATTTATTAGATTTGTATGCCACCCCTTTCTGCAGACTCAGAGTGTATATGTAAATGTTTTTTCTTATTTTTCTTTTTACTAATATGTACATAAATATTATTATATCTTTATATACCTCCAATATGCACTTGACAAAACAAACACATAAATAAATAAATAAACAAATAAAGAAAGAAAGAAAGAAAGAAAGAAAGAAAGAAAGGTCTGACAGTTATCTGTCAAGAAACATTTTTATACTTTGCTAGGCTATATTAAATCAAGCGAGTGGATTAGATGGACACCCTTCTATTAATTCACCATCCTGTCATTACGCTTTGGGTCAATAGGCTGGATTTGCAAAGCTAAGCCAAAACCAATGAAACCACTTTATATTATTTAGAGTGGTTTTTTTCTGAATCCAACCTATGTTTATATCAACTTAGGGATTCAGTAGAGCAGAACGAATTCTACTCTTTCTCTGACGAGTAGAATTTCGGGAGGTAAAATGAGAAAGGACTGTATTTTTCATGCTTAGTGAACCATAGTAATCCGATACCCATGTCTTAAAAACTTAAAGATGATACAGGTTTCTGCAAAACTAGCAAGTATATAGAATAGATTAGTTTCTCCCAACCTTGGACGCATTCCAGTTGGCAGGACTTCAATTCTCGGAATTCCTCAGGCAGCATGAGAATTTTGAGTCAAGATCTGGGGAAGGCTGGCACAGAAACACTCATGCTTCTAAAGCCTAAAGTAACGTTTCTCAAACTTGCCAACTTTAAGGGGTATGAAGGTCAACTTCCAGAATTCCTCAGCCCCTCCACCACCACTAATGGTTGGAGAATTCTGGGAGTTGAAGCCCACCCATCTTAAACTTGCTAAGCTTGAGAAAGGCTCCTCTGAAGATTCATGAAGCCAGTTCCTTCTTCACCCATCTCTTTAATAATTTTATTGGTATAAATCACTGCCACAAAAGGAAAGTATAGCTGCCATCTAAATAAAAATCAGAAATAGTCAAGGAATATAGGTCAACTAATGGTCATCAGCCAGGACGTAAAGCAACTTCTGCAATAGAAAAACCAAATCTATTGTAATATTTTACAGATGAAAAGTCATTATTTTATCCAAAGTTGTCTAACTAATCTCTTGAGTTGAACTCAAAAAGCTTCTTGGATGAAAACGGAAACATTTTCAAGAACACCAAGAAAGTCCACTTGCCTTTTTTGGGGGGGGGACGGACCCATTTGGGACTATATCAAACACAAGTCACTTGAAATGAACAAAGTAGTTTTTCCTTCCTGTTACAGAATATTATACCAACTGTGCCCATTTGAGTGCAACAAAAAGCTTTTTTTTTTTTACATTTGTGAAATGATTCCTTCCTTTCATGTTTTTCCCCCCCTCCCTTTTCAATTTCAGGATGATATAGGAAATCCAACCTTGTACCTTCTCTTTGTAATGCAACTTTGCCTTTGAAAATGGCCAACCTGCTACTGCCCCCACCCAGCTTAAGCCAATGCAAAGGGGGGCAGAAAATTACAAAGGCACAAGCACATGCCTTGGAAATGGAAATAAGAATCAGAGACACTGGGGGAGATTAGAATCTTAACAAACCACTTAATGGCTCTTGCAATGACATGATTCTAAGTTCCATCCATGGAGGAAGGAAGGAGGGAGGGAGGGAGGGAGGGAGGGAGGGAGGGAAGGAAGGAAGGAAGGAAGGAAGGGAAAAAGAAAGAAAGAAAGAAAGAAAGAAAGAAAGAAAAGCAGGAAGAGGGAGATTGTGATCCCGCTATATAGAACGCTGGTGAGACCCCATTTGGAATACAGTGTCCAGTTCTGGAGACCTCGCCTACAAAAAGATATTGACAAAATTGAACGGGTCCAAAGACAGGCTACAAGAATGGTGGAAGGTCTTAAGCATAAAGCGTATCAGGAAAGACTTAATGAACTCAATCTGTATAGTCTGGAGGACAGAAGGAAAAGGGGGGACATGATCGAAACATTTAAATATGTCAAAGGGTTAAATAAGGTCCAGGAGGGAAGTGTTTTCAATAGGAAAGTGAACCCAAGAACAAGGGGACACAATCTGAGGTTAGTTGGGGGAAAGATCAAAAGCAACATGAGAAAATATTATTTTACTGAAAGAGTAGTAGAGGCTTGGAACAAATTTCCAGCAGATGTGGTTGGTAAATCCACAGTAACTAAATTTAAACATGCCTGGGATAAACATATATCCATCCTAAGATAAAATACAAATAATAGTATAAGGGCAGAGCAGACTAGATGGATCATGAGGTCTTTTTCTGCCTTCAGTCTTCTATGTTTCTATGTTTCATCAATACCTCATCAATAGAACCAGATAACTTGCTAAGAGAGGAATCAGAAAGTCAAAAGAAAAAAGAATAAGAGCCAAAGGTGAGTGCCCTGTAGGGATGGGCTATTATCTTATCTCACCTGCATACATTTGCTTTGCCAAACAATGGGCTATGCATATTTCTACTGCCCTTCTGTTGGCCAGAGTCAATCTTTCTCTTCCCCATTTTACTGTAAAGCCTAGGGCTGGGTTCTTCATCATCAGGTGAACAGCAAGGAACATTTTCTGGCCCATTTGGCAAACCTGCTCCCTTAGGCCGCTGTGTCACAGGAGCGTGACTAATGCCCCAGCTATCAGCTTTACGAACGAACCAGGAGTATGAACGACAAGGCAAATTTAAACTTCGCACCATGGAAGTTTACGCCTCTCCTGTTAATCAGCCTTAAGCATATTTATTTCTTCATGAAATATACAGGGGTGCCCATCCCGCAGAAAAGCGATTTTGGGCGGGGTGCGCCAGACAAGACTGTTAAACAATTAACACGTTAAAAAAAAAACTCCGATGATTGAAAGGTTTAAAAATCAGAAAGGCTAAGAGAGAACAGCAGATGTTAACAATAAGGTGACCAATCGTCATTTTGGAATTATAAAAATAAGTATGTATTTGTGTAATATATATTTAGAGTGATGATTTTTAGGATCTTAAGTATTGAATATATAATTAACATAAGGTGGTAGAAATAATAATTGATTTATAGGTAGAAATTAATAACCAAATAATCAAATTAATAACCAAAATAATTAATCTGGATGCCGATTGTATTGCCAGAATATAAATGAACGAAAAGGAGTGATAGAATGAGTTTTTATAATTATTAATACATGAATCTTTCCTCTTTCTGTGATGTAAGTTTATATTTACAGCGTTCCCTCAATTTTCGCGGGGAATGCGTTCCGAGACCGCCCGCGAAAGTCAAATTTCCGTGAAGTAGAGATGCGGAAATAAACACACTACTTTTGGCTATGAACAGTATCACAAGCCTTCCCTTAACACTTTAAACCCCTAAATTACCATTTCCCATTCCCTTAGCAACCATTTAGATTATTACTCACCATGTTTATTTATTAGTTTATTAAAAAAATATTTATTAAAGGCGAACGAAAGTATGACAATGACATATGACATCATCGGGCGGGAAAAACCATGGTATAGGGGAAAAACCCGCAAAGTATTTTTTAATTAATATTTTTGAAAAACCGTGGTATAGACTTTTCGCGAAGTTCGTACCCGCGAAAATCGAGGGAACACTGTATTGTTATTTGTAAGTGTATTTTTCTTTTTTTCTTTATTGCTGTTGTTGTGTTCTTTGATTTGTTTTGGTTTTGTATATTTGGTTGTCTGTAAATAGGTTTGTTTATGATTTGTTAATGTTTTTAAAGAATTTCAATAAAAAACGTTTTTTTTAAAAAGGTGACCAATCGTCCTCCTTTACGGAGGACAGTCCTATTGTTGGTTCTGTCCTTTCTTGAAAAGTTTCCTCCTATTTGTCCTCCTTTTTGGTATTTTAAAACTAATCTGTTGATCTCTGTATTCAGAGATGTCATGTGACAACATACGTCATGTGACGGTCGCGATTACGAAACGCTTGCGCAGGGCACAGGAGAACTTCGCGTGTCTCTCCCTTATCTCCTACCACTGCCTCTACATTATACTACATGTTTTACTGTCCCCAGGCATTGAATTATGGGTGTGGGCACTCGCGCATGCACAATAGCCCATGCACAGGCATTTTCGGCACCTGAGAAAAAAAAAGATTTGCCATCACTGGTGTAGGGACTCCTGCAAAAATGTGAGGCATTGATTGTGCCTTGTCCTTTTTGACAATCCATACAGTGGGTTTGTGGTGCACATCACTTCTATTCCTCCCTCATTTCTACACACGAACTTCTATTCGAAGAGAAGAACTCTGCACTTCTACTTAGGGAAGAAGAGCTGAGTTTAGAAGACAAGACATATCAGTGATCAGGGGTGAAATCCAGCAGGAGTGTAAATTTTGAGTAGTTCGGAGAACTGGCAAATACCACCTCTGGCTGTCCCATGAGTGGGGAGGGAATGGAGATTTTACAGCATCTTTTCAATGCCATGCTCACCAAGCCACAGAATTTGAATTTCACCAGATGTATTTTGGTGGTCTGAAGAAAGCTTGAGTTCCTACATCCCATTGATGCAAACTGTGGTTTGCTTGGTTTAGGCTAAATGAGTTTTATATGGAGCCAGTTATACTTGAGTCAATAAGCCACATTAGGCCGATCATGGTTTAGTGTAAAACTGCTCATCATGTGCCTACAGAAGCTACATCTGCTTCCAAAGAATGGGCTACACCATGGAAAAAATATTGTTTTACTTCTCTTTTCTCCACTCTTCCTCTAAGGCAGTGTTTCCCACCCTTGGCAACTTGAAGATATTTGGACTTCAACTCCCAGAATTCCCCAGCCAGCGAATTCTGGGAGTTGGAAGTCCAGATATCTTCAAGTTGCCAAGGTTGGGAAACACTGATCTACATGATCAAAATTCAGAGCTTTGGCAACTCACTCATATTTACTCTCAGTAAGAAAGAGGGGGAAGGGAGGGAGGGAGGGGGAGAGAGAGAGAATGGGAGAGAGGCGGGGGAGAAAGATACTCTCACTAGTATTTGCACAACTTTCCAATGAAGCTGAAACCTGTGGGTGCCAGGCGTTCTCAAATGAGCTTGACAACCCTGCCAATGTTGTTGTTAGAAGTGCCCTAAATTTAACCTGGTAATCTAATACTGTACACAGGCAGAAACTTGGCCAACTTGAAAGCTCTCACCTGAGGCTAAGTCCTCTATTGTCACATTCCTAACTGGCGGAAAATGCAAAGCCCAGATCTGGCATACCTTATTAGATTTCCTTCCTTTCAAATACCAAAAAAAGGAGAGGGAGGAGGAGAGGAAGAGGAAGAAGAGTAAAAGGAGGAGAGGAGGAGGAGGAAGAGGAGGAGAAGGAGAAGGCAAAGAAGAAGGTAAAGAAGAAGAAGAAGAGAAGAAGAAGAGGAGGAGGAGAAGAACAAGAAGAGAAGAAGAAGAGAAGAAGAAGAGAAGAAAAAGAAGAAGAAAAGAAGAAGAAGAAGAAGAAGAAGAAGAAGAAGAAGAAGAAGAAGAAGAAGAAGAAGAAGAAGGCAACCCACCACCAACCCCAAACCCTTCAAACAAAACAATGACAGTAGTCTTGATCGATAAAAGAAAGAAATCCATCATCAGGAGAATCAATAATTGGAGACAAGTTAATTATGGTCAACCAAGATGTGACAAAAATATGCTTAGCAATTGTTGAAGACTGTTACACACCCTTAAGTCCTTTTTGGTTGGTCCCAATAAGGACAACATGACTCCATGTATTGGTTTAAAAAAAAACCTATTTTCTTTCATTATTGTAGAACATCAACCTTTCATTAGCATTTTGTAGCTGAAGGAAATACCACTCTGAAGAAAACCACAGCCCTTCTATCATTAGAAGTTGAGCTTAATCTATGTGAGTCTTGACTTTTTAAACTCAAGTCTATGATCTACTGGTAGCTTTGATAACCCATAGTTATAGAATAAATTTAAGGAATGGGAGGGGGAGAGATTAAGAGAGATTGATTAACAATTGATTTCTCATAAGCTTTGAAATACACTGCTCAAAAAAATAAAGGGAACACTTAAACAACAGAATATAACTCCAAGTAAATCAAACTTCTGTGAAATCAAACTGTCCATTTAGGAAGCAACACTGGTTGACAATCAATTTCACAGGCTGTTGTGCACATTCAACTTTGTACAGAACAAAGTGTTCAATGAGAATATTTAATTTATTCAGATCTAGCATGTGTCATTTGAGTGTCCCCTTTATTTTTTTTGAGCAGTATATTTTATTTGGTTTACGGCTCAGAGTGTTCGTTTTACACTAGCTTATAATTCTATAATCTTCTTAAATTTAACATTTTCATTCTCATGTACTGTTTTATATTTCAGTAACGTACCTTACACCATATACTAAGTGAGATGGACAATCCAGAAATACAAAAATTAAAAATAAATAAATACAAGTCCAGCTAAAGTGGCTTCTTCTACAAATAAACTTTTCCAGGATCCAATCTGGAACACCCTCTCTTTGCCTTCATTGGTAAATTAACTTTCATTTATTTATTTATTTTAAAACTTGTTTTTGTACAATGCACGTACAAAATCTGTACAGCAATACCTGAGTTTGTCAAACAACTTGCTCTAAAACTCTCCTTAATTTTAGTTAGTGGAACGACCCACTAGGTTTGGCCTGAACCCTGAGGTTATCAATGACTGATTTAGTAAGGCTGATAGTAAGCCAAAGGAACAGAAAGTTCACCTATCTTTGGGAAGTCCGGTGAAGTCAATTGTTTGCAAGGGATTATAATTTTTAAAAGGCCTGAGATTGTTATCTGGAATTATACTTGAAAAGTAGGAAGCAGAAGTTGCTTCTGAAGGAATGTTAAATATATGATACTACCAAGAGCAGAAAAGGCTTCAGCAGAACAGGAAAAATACATCCCAAGTACCACCCCATTTAGACAGTGGTTATTTCTAACACTTACACAGCTGGAGCAGATGCTGGTATGTATTAAATGAGCAGGCAATGCTACATAATTAAGTTGCACCTACTAACTGCTATAATGAACACTTCCTTACTTTAAAATAGGATTTTACAGAAGTGAAGGTGTAAGTTTTATAAAGAAGTTTTGTACCCTGGACATTTTGGGACCATTAGACAATCTGGGTTGTTTTTTAATTTTATTAATTGGATTTATTTATTTATTGTTTATTGATTTATTAGTTGTTTATGTTTGTTCACATAGCAGACATTTAAAAGTGTGAAGTCCCACTCTTAAAACCAAGGGTATGCCATTTAATCCTGGCAGCATTGTTTTGAAAGAAACATGTTCACCTTAAGGAAGGGAGGACTTGTTTCTACTCTGATGTGGAGGTGTCCAGATTGAGTCCTACAGCCCTCAAATCTGCGAAACCCTTTAAAAGTTGCCCAAAATTAATTTATCATATGTTCAAAGGCAATAATGATTCACCTTGGTCATGCTCACTGAACATTATCAATCCAATGTCAGCAAACTGAATTGTTTGTGCTTTTGTCACCTCCAACTACAGGTTCGTGGGACATCAAAGCACAATTTTATCCCAACAGGATATTAAGGGAAGCTAATGAACTTTATTGAAAGGGATCTCTTTCCCTTCGGTAGATATTAACCAAACAGTAATTGGGGAACAGCCTATGGCAGATCTTCCCTTATGGATTCAACACAGGTACTGAGTTCCCTAGAAATTATCTAGCAAGAATTTGAGAAAACATAAGATAAGGTCAAGCTTCCCCCCTCCACATACACCAACTAGATTCCCAGCAGAGTTGATTGAAATACTAGCTGTGGCTCAAGAATAATCTGGCTTTGTTCACCGTTGGGTTATAGAATTAATCAGCTTTGTACAGGGTTTTTTAGTCCATTCAATATTGTACCTTAAACAAGAAGCTGATAATCAAAGGATCAGGTTTTGCATTAAATTCCCTGATCAAGGCAAGGAATTCATGCGCCAAGCATCCTTGACTGAGATGGTCTCTCAGAAAGCCAAGTCACAAGCATGGCACCAGCAGAAGAAATCTGTTTCTTCCACGCCACTCTACCATACTGCCCAATTTATCACAATCAGGAAACAGATTCTGTGACGTTGTCCCTGTTTCTTGATCCATAAATGTATCCCAACAACTCGCAACAACAACTCATAACAGAATACCCTACACAACTAGATTTACAATCCTAGATTTAGAAAGCTAAGAACTACAAACGACCTAAGCATAGCCCGTAAAATCATCTGCTACCACCTCCTTCCGGTCAATGACTACTTCAGCTTCAACCACAAGAACACAGGAGGACCCAACAGATACAAACTCAAACTAAACGGCTCCAAACTCGACTGTAGGAAATACGACTTTAGTAACCAAGTAGTTAATGTATGGAACTCACTACCACATTCTGTAGTATCATCACCTAATCCCCCAAACTTTACCCTTAGACTATCCAAAGTTATATAGGAATGGGGTGAGGGCAACAGTGGATAGTTATAACTTGTGGATAACTTTGTTATATCTGTGTATACACTGTTCAAAAAAATAAAGGGAACACTCAAATAACGCATCCCAGATCTGAATGAATGAAATATTCTCATTGAATACTTCGTTCTGTACAAAGTTGAATGTGCTGACAATAAAAGGAAATTGATTGTCAATCAGTGTTGCTTCCTAAGTGGATAATTTGATTTTGCAGAAGTTTGATTTACTTGGAGTTATATTCTGTTGTTTAAGTGTTCCCTTTATTTTTTGGAGCAGTATATATTCATGTTTCGAGACTGAAGGATGCCAATACAATGCAATGCAAATCTGTGTATACTGCCAATACGTGCTTGACAAAAATAAGTAAATTAAAAAAAAAAAAAAACACCCCATAGCGTGCAGCTGGCAGCACCGGGTTGGCTAAAAGGCAGCAAGACACCCAAGGGACGAAGTCCATTTCTGGATGGAAGTCAGTGTGTCCCCCCCAGCCCCGCCGCCCCCCACCCCTCAAGCGCACCTCCCCCCAATTCGGTTTTCACCCGCCCTGCTGAGTTTATTACGCACACTTCGCACAAAAACGCAGAACTTCTGAGATTTTCACATCCCCGAGAAGGGGATGGAAGTGGGGAGGGGGCGGAGGTAAGCCCTCGCCTCTCTGTCGATCCCCACCGCTGAAAGCAAAACACCCAATTCAGCCCCCTTCCCCAATTTCCACCTGCCTTTTCCCTTCAAACTTCGCATAAAGGAGGTTCCGAATACCTTTTTTACGCAGCTGGGATTTATTTATTGCTTTGCTTTGCAAAAGTGCAGTGGCAACCGGACCAGAACTAATCGGTGCCGTGTGTGTGTGTGGAGTGGAAGCAAAGCCCCCCCCCCCGGGATTCCCGGGAAACTTCGCCAAGAATCGGTGGAGATCCCAAGAGAGCGAGGGCTCCCCGTGCCAAAAGGGACCCCTGCCCTGCGTTGCGCTCACCTTGCGAAAATAGCAGGAGCTTCTTTGGTCCCCGGCCGGACAGCCGGTGGGTAGCAGCGTCTCTGTCATCTCCAGCAGCTGGTTTGGGACTGGGGGTCGTCGGCTGCCTCCGTGGGCCAACTCACCAGTGCGCCCTCGCTGCGTCTCAGCCTCGCTTGAGCGGCCGGGCGCAACACCACCAACTGCGCTCTGGTTGCTTTGCGGGCTCCGCTCCTCTTCGCTCCTCCCCTTCTACCTGGAGGAGGAGGAAGCGCTTCCTTCGGGTTGGCCCTGTGGATTCGGACCGCGGTCGGTCCCACCCCAGCAGCGGCGGTGCAAAGGATCAGAATCAGACTTGGAAGGAAGTGCAGCCGCCTCTTGAAAAAAGCACCTGGATGACTGGAGAATCTCCATAGACATTTAGCTGGAAGGGGCCTTGCAGGTTTTCTTAGTCCAGTGGTCACCAAGTGGTGGTCCGGGAGAAAATTTTGGTGGACCACAGAATTATTATTACTATTATTTTGCAGTTTTAATATTGCCCATCTTTTAAAAACGTGCATATTAGTGGTCCACTAGGGATTTAAAATCTATCTATCTATCTATCTATCTATCTATCTATCTATCTATCTATCTATCTATCTATCTATCTATCTATCCATTTATTTAAATTTGATTTATTTTGACTTCTAGGCCGCCTTTCTCCGTAGACTCAGGGTGACTTACAACATACAAATAAATACAAAACAACATGAGAAATCCAAACTTAGATCTATAATCTAATCCTAGAACCTAAAAACCCATTACAAATATAATAAAATCCAATTAAAAACCAATCCTAAAAGCCCAAGAATTAAAACCCATTCAACTACATTCATCCATATCATAATCATACTATTTGACTATCGTACTATTGTAGTACAGTATGTACTTCTGGACTGCGAGTCTTCACTGTTGCATAAGCTGGAGCTTATTATGTCAATACTGTATTACCATTCCAGTATGAACATTTGGCATTCACTCAAGTTTTGAGCTTTGTGGCCTATAAATGTGCTTCCAGACCACTACTTACTTAAATTATTTATTAGTGCAATTTCTAGGCCGATTTCTACTTAAATTATGAATTTAGCGGTCCCTGAGGTCTGAAAGTTTGGCAACCCCTGTTCTAGTCCAGGACCCTCTATCATTTCAGATAAGTGACTGTCTGGGTCTCTTTTTAAAGACCTCCAGTGATGGAGCACCCACAACTTCTAGAAGCAAGCTGTTCCACTGGTTAATTGCCCTCACTGTTCAGGAAGTTTCTCCTTAATTCCAGGTTGCTTCTGTTTTTGAGAAGTTTCCATCAAGGAGAGAAGCAATCTGGAATTAAGAGCAGTGGGGTCAACCCAAACTGGAGACACATTTCTCCCACCCATCTCCATCTCCGGGCTCCTGGTCAAAGGACGAGCTGCCCGGGGCTGCAGGTTTATTAGCCTGGTGGATCAGTTCCCAGACTTTATGGCTCTGCACCTTATTGAGAGGCAGACCCCCATCCTTACCCTTAGCAGATCTGAAGGATCAATCGATGCTGCTAGGGACGGGAATGGGATCCACTTCTGGATTAGATCCATCCATTCAGCAGAATCCCTGGCTAAGTCAGACTCAATGAATACGGTTGATTTTTAATATAATGGGGGATTTAGGTTAGTTATTTAGTCTTAATTAATTGTGAAGTAGACCCAGAGACAGGGTTTGAGCAATCGGTACTTTTATTCAGCTCAGAGAATAAGTGACAGCTCAGCAAGGTAAAGTGACAATTCAGCGAGTACCGACTGGCTCTGCAGGGAGAAGCCGCTTCTTTTATACTTTTGCGGTTCCCGCCAAAGCGAGAGCCGGCCGCGTCTGAGCCAATCAGGAGCGACTTCCTGCTTGGGCTCAGACGGCGCTGGAAAAGAGGAACAAACTATTTACAGCGTTACAAGGTAGCCATTTCAGGATACAACACCCCTCCCCTCATAGTTGGACCCATCCATCAAGAAAGCCACGTGACGAAGTCGTCCAATCGGTGAGGCCTTCGAGACTCTCGCGCTGACCTGCGCAGTCCATTTTCTCCTTCGCCACTGACTGTGGAGGATGGCTCGCCGCTGCTCTCCCGGTGCGGCGGACTAGGCCTGGCGGGCCCAACGAAGGCCTCGGAGGACGAGGATGGCTCGGCGTCGCTGGATGGTTCCCCCGGGCCCGATAAGTCTCTCTGCGTGTTTTTTAGTTCGGGCAATGTATAAGAGTCTGTTGAAGGGGGAGAGTCCGAGTCAGCGGGTTGTTGTAATTGGTTTTCAGTTCGTTTCCGAATGTGGTCTATGTGTCGTTTCCACAAACGACCATCCTCCAGTTTAACAATATAAGTTTTGGGTGCATTTTGCTTAACAATAATTCCCTTCATCCAGTTTACATTTCCATCAAAACATTTTACATATACATTTTGACCCAAATACATTTCTCTTTCTGGTTTTATGCACATTTGGTTATTATTCAAACAGAACCTTGGGTTTAACCTGTCTAGTGGTGACCTCAACTTTCTCCCCATCAATAACTCTGCAGGGCTTACATGTGTGTGCGAGTTAGGGGTAATGTGCTGGGTTAATAAGAATTGGTCCAAGTTCTGTTGCACATCTCCAGGGCCTGACCTGTGCAATGCCTCTTTTGCCACCCTTACGTAACGTTCTGCCAACCCGTTAGCCCAGGGCGAGTAAGGCGAGATGAGGGCATGTCTGACCCCCAGGCCATCTAGGAATAATTCGAATTGCCTGGCTGTTAGTTGTGGTCCATTGTCAGACACCAATAGATCAGGGCAACCATGGGATGCAAACAGTCTGCTCAATACCTTGATAGTGGCACTTGTGGTTATGTTGTTCATTGCTATTATTTCCAACCATTTGGAGAAAGCATCAACCACTATTAGGAAATACTGAGACCCCACTGGGCCAGCAAAATCAATGTGGATCCTAGACCAAGGGCCAGCAGGCTGTTCCCACTCAGCCGGAGTTGTTTTGGGGGGATTGGGCCTAGACTCTTGGCACGGGTCACACTTTGAAACCCAACTTTCAATATCAGCATCAAGCCCTGGCCACCATAAATGCCCCCTTGCTAGGCTCTTCATCCTGACAATCCCAGGATGGCCCACGTGTAACATTCTGAGTACCTTTTCCCTTAGGCGTTTGGGGATGATCACTCTATCCCCCCACAGCAAACAACCTTTTACATATGACAATTCAAGCCTTTTGTTCTTAAAATCACACAATTCAGGTTTAACAATATCATTTTGCCATCCCTTTAGAACACAGTTCACTACTTGTTTCAGGATTTGGTCTTGCTGCGTGTGTGCAGCTACCTCTTTTGCTGTGGTTAGTGGGTTTTCCTCGAGTTCTATCATTAGCACGTCTGTGGTTGGAACAGGGTCTTCTACCAAGTCTGCTATGGGGCATCTGCTGAGGCCGTCTGCATGATTGATTTCCTTCCCCCCCTTGTGGGTGAGCTCATACTGATACCCAGAGAGGAAAAGGGCCCATCTGATTAGTCTTGGAGACATAAAAGGTGGAGTGGGCTTGTTGGGGGCTAGCAGGCCTAGTAGGGGTTTGTGGTCAGTGACTAGCTCAAAGTTTCTTCCAAAAATGTAATTGTGAAACTTCTTTACCCCTGCCACTAATGCCAGAGCCTCCTTGTCTAACTGGCTATAATTTCTCTCCGTGCTGGTCATGGTTCTTGAAAAAAATGCTATTGGGGCCTCTGTCTGATTAGGTAGAACGTGAGCTAGGACTCCTCCTATGCCGTACGGCGAAGCGTCGCACGTGAGCCTAATGGGTAGTGAGGCACTATATTGGACTACTACACTTTTAGAAGTTAGTAAATTTTTTATTTGAGCAAAGGCTTCACGTTCAATTTTCCCCCATGTCCAGCGGGCTTCCTTCTGGAGTAAACGATGGAGAGGCTCTGCTACTGTTGCCTTCTGCTTTAAAAAAACGGAATAAAAATTAAGGAGGCCCAAAAATGCTTGCAACTCACTCTTATCTCGTGGCTCTGGGGCTTCTCTAATTGCTCTCAGCTTCTCAGTTGTGGGGTGGATACCTTCCTTATCTATTTTATATCCTAGGAATTCAATACTGTTAGTTCCCCAGACACATTTATCAGGCTTGATTCGTAACCCTTTGTCCTGTAGCCTCTTAAGTACTTCCCTTATTCTTTTGTTCACTTGTTCCTGGTTTTCCCCTGCAATTAAGATGTCATCAAAATATGGGATGGCCCCATCTACCCCTGACAATAGGCGTTCCATGATGCTCTGGAATATCCCTGGGGCTATGCTCACCCCAAACTGTAACCTCGTGCATTTGAAAGCCCCCCTGTGCGTTACAATTGTTTGAGCGTTTGCTGTTTGTTCATCGACCGGAAGTTGCTGGTAAGCCTGCGCCAGGTCGATCTTTGCGAACCTTTTCCCTTCCCCCAGGGAGTGTAAGAGTTGTTGCACAACCGGAATGGGGTAGGGGTGGTGTTGGAGTGCCTTATTCAGGGTTGATTTGTAATCAGCGCAAACTCTTAAGGAGCCATCTGGCTTCAGGGGTGTCACTATGGGAGTTTCCCATGGCCCCTGTTCCACAGGGACCAAGATACCTTGACTAATGAGTTTGTCCAGCTGTAAGTCTAGCTTGGGGAGAAGCGGGAGGGGAACCCTGCGAGGTTTCAGTCTAACTGGTGGGACCTTGGGGTCAATAGAGAAAGATATGGGGGTTCCCTTATACGATCCTAAGGTGGGGCTGAACACTTCAGGGAACTCTTTCACAAAGTTAGGCATAATATCACAGTTTACATTACACACACCCGAAATTTCAATCCCCAACGGTTCCATCCATGCTAGCCCTAGCAGGGAGTGTTTGGCCCCCGTCACAATAAGCATGGGAAGGGTACATTTGACATTCTTAAATACAATAGGTACATTTGCAGTTCCCAGGACCGAGATTACCCCCCCTTGGAAGTCTCTGATCACCAAAGAGGTTTGAATTAGGTCAGCCTCAGACACATTAGGCATATATAGCTTAAATTTTTCCCAGGGCATGATGGTATATCTCGAACCCGTATCTAGCTCCATTGAGCAAGGCTGGTTATTTAGCAACAACGAGATAACAATTTTAGCCCCCTTTTTGGTTGCCGTGTTATTCACGGAATATTGAGAGTTACCTCTATTGTAGTCTCGGTTAGCGGTGGGGTAATTCCTTTGACCCGAGTTGCGGAACGGTCTCCTTTCTCGCGATTGGGGGGGGTGGTTTTGGGGTCGCTGGTATTGTTGTGTGGCAAAAGTTTCTTCTGGTGCCGTTGCCCTGCATGCGATGGCGATGTGGCCTCTCCGGTTGCAACGGCGGCAAATGGTGTCGCGGAACGGGCATCGATGGCGCTGGTGATTTCCCCGGCAGCCCGCGCAGGGGGCTGGATGAGTAGCTCTAGGGTGTCTCGGTTGGTCTTGCAGGAGGAGGCAGTCGTCCCCGTTGCTAGTTAGCTGGCCGCGGACGTCTGTTCCCATGGCGCTGGGAGACTCGGCGTCGATTTTGGCAATGGTTTCTCGCCTTCCGTGCTCTTTTAATTCTCTTGCCGCTGCGTCGGCTGCTTCCGCGGTTTGCGCTAATTTGATTACGGTTTGTAGAGTCGGCTCATCTTCGGTGAGGAGTTTACTTCTCACTGTGTGGTTCTTCATGCCGAAAATCAAGGCGTCGGTGAGGCGAGCTTCCGGATCTTGAAACTTGCATTGAGCGAGTACCGTTCGAAGCCGCGTTGTGAATTGGCTTATCGACTCGGTTTCTCTCTGAGCCATCATGTGAAATTGATGCCGGTAAACCACGGCTGGTCTGGTTGGTTTGAAATGGCTCGCTAGTTTCTGTTGAAGGACGTCCCACGCTGTGGCTCTTGCTTGTTCTGGTTCGGTGAGAGTTTGGGCAAGTCTACGGATCTCTGCGCCGCAGTAGTTTAGAAAAATAGCCCGTCTGCGATCGGCTCCGGCGTCCTGCATTCCCGCCGCCTCGAGGAATATCTCGAAGGTGGCCATGTATTCGTCCCAAGTCATTTTCTCGGCATCGAAAAGTTCTGGAGCCTGGCCGATCTGGATTTTGTCCATGTTGCACGCGAAGTTCTTCCGTTCGTTCGTCGCCAGTGAAGTAGACCCAGAGACAGGGTTTGAGCAATCGGTACTTTTATTCAGCTCAGAGAATAAGTGACAGCTCAGCAAGGTAAAGTGACAATTCAGCGAGTACCGACTGGCTCTGCAGGGAGAAGCCGCTTCTTTTATACTTTTGCGGTTCCCGCCAAAGCGAGAGCCGGCCGCGTCTGAGCCAATCAGGAGCGACTTCCTGCTTGGGCTCAGACGGCGCTGGAAAAGAGGAACAAACTATTTACAGCGTTACAAGGTAGCCATTTCAGGATACAACAAATTGGGTTTAGCTATTGTATCTTACTGTTTCTTATTATATGTTGTAAGCCACCCTGAGTCCTCAGAGATGGGCGACATATAAATCCAATAAATAAACAATAAATAAGTAAATGTTGCTTATCCCAACCTAGCCGATTGGCAAAGTCTGCCATAGAATTGGTATGTAGCAAATTTTTTAAAAAAATTTATTCTTTGTCCAATATACAATACATATGGAAGAGAATAGACATTAAGTAATATATATGAAGATAGAAAGTAAAAAAGAAGAGAAGTGGATGGGAGGGAGAGGATATATATGATATAAGAGATAAGGAGAGAATATATATGATATAGATAGATAGATAGATAGATAGATAGATAGATAGATAGATAGATAGATAAGGAGAGAATATGTATGATATTTAAGATAAGGGAAGACAATTGGACAGGGGACGATAGGCACATCAGTGCACTTATATACGCCCCTTACTGGCCTCTTAGGAACCTGGAGAGGTCAATCGTGGAGAGTCTAAGGGAGAAATGTTGGGGGTTGGGAGTTGACACTATTGAGTCCGGTAATGAGTTCCACGCTTCGACAACTCGATTGTTAAAGTCATATTTTTTACAGTCAAGTTTGGAGCGGTTAATATTAAGTTTGAATCTGTTGAGTGCTCTTGTGTTGTTGTGGTTGAAGCTGAAGTAGTCGCCGACAGGCAGGACGTTGCAGCATATGATCTTGTGGGCAATACTTAAATTGTGTTTTAGGCGCCGCAGTTCTAAGCTTTCTAGACCCAGGATAGTTAGTCTATTTTCATAGGGTATTCTGTTTCAAGTGGAGGAGTGAAGGGCTCTTCTGGTGAAATATCTTTGGACATTTTCGAGAGTGTTGATGTCTGAGATGTGGTGTGGGTTCCAGACAGAAAAGAGATTAAAAAGAGTGGCCTTTGTTGTTCTTCAGCTGCAGCATTAAGTTTCCTTATCCAATTGGTTTTGCTTAGTTGTTCATGTTTGTTTAGAATAAATAAGGGTAGGAATAGAAATTATACAACTTTTAAAAAACACACCACGTTGTCTTTGCTTTAAGGCTGCGCAATCTTTCCTGTGTCTCTGGGGAAAAGGATTTGGTTGCCAAGAAACTATGTCCCAATGGAATCTTATCTTTTTGTCCCTGGAGTCTTTCAGCATCTTTTCTTTTTTTTTGGTCTTTAATTCTGGAGAGGAATTTTCTTTCTCTTCGTTTTTCTTTCTTCCTCTTGTTTCTCTTCTGCCTTCCAAGGCGTGCCTGTGGGTAGGAGGGTTCTCTCCTTTGGGAATAATTCTTCATTAGAGAGAGAGACAAGAACATTCTCGGAAATGTTTTTTTCTTTCAAGAACCAGAGAGATGTGGTACAAATTACAATAGTTTCCCCCCCACATACACACACTATTTCTGAGGCATTCAGGAAAGTTGCCAGTCCTTTTGCATTGCTCACCAATGGGAGTCTTATATTGTAAAATAAAATGATGAATTGTTTTACAACCACAAAGCAAATATGTGGAGTGGCAGGTTTGGAATGTGATTATCGAAACTTCCACGACTGCTATTTTCAATGTGGTACAATGAATTGTTCCTGAAATATATAGGGCAAAGTGAACAGTTCTTTCTATATCAGGGGTTTTCTGGCAAAGAGTATCTTTAAACTTTGAAGTCCATGTTGAAGCTTTCCCCAAGGACTGGCCTTGTTTTGGAATATCTAATATGAATTTAAATTAGACGATTATATCATGAGCATAATGTTAATTGCCAAGAAAACAACCTATCAACACCCAGCTTGTTTTTCTTGCCAGGAGTCAATACAGATACATGTGAACGGGAAAGTAGAATAGTTTATTTTATTTTTATTTATCTGTTTTCTCAAGTACATATTGGTACTTAGAGAAGCGTCTTCTCTAAGGCTTTCTGCCTTTAAAGTTAAAAGTGTTATGTTTCGACCAACTGGTTTTACTTTCTTGAAGAAAAATATCAAACCCTTTGATAACTTATAATGTGGAATTTGTATTAGATATCCTCCCTCTACATGCAACTCATCCCTTTCAAAATGCCCAGAGACCAACTCTGAAACTATTGCACATATGGTATTTCTTCCTCCACATTGAATAACTGCTTTAAACCCAGATGGGAAGAGAAACAATGGTAATAACAAACAACAAAGAGTTTCAATGCCCAATAAATATTCTGATCAGAAACACCCAAAATTAAAAGTGTATTGAGGTGGGATGTTTAATCAGCTTAGCTGCAGAGGGTGTGTGTGATGTATGTATGTATGTATGTATGTATGTATGTATGTATGTATGTATGTATGTAAACAAACAAACAAACAAATAACTTCTGCCGTTTGAAATATATGTGTGTGTGTGCGTGTAACATATTTTTGCTGATAACAAAAAAAAAAGGAGGGGGAAAGATCAAAGGCAACATGAGAAAATATTATTTTACTGAAATAGTAGTAGATCCTTGGAACAAACTTCCAGCAGACGTGGTTGGTAAATCCACAGTAACTGAATTTAAACATGCCTGGGATAAACATACTGTATATCCATTGTAAGATAAAATACAGGAAATAGTATAAGGGCAGACTAGATGGACCATGAGGTCTTTTTCTGCCTTCAGTCTTCTATGTTTCTATGTTTCTATGACTACTGTAGATCTATTTCGGGCTTATTATATATATATATAATTCAAATGACGAAAGTTTCAAAGGTCAGGCAGATACTTTGGATATGTCAAACTTATTCAGCAAAAGGAATGTTAGTGAGTCAGTGAGATATTTTTATTTCACTTTTGTCCTCCTTTGTATGTGTGTGTGTGTGTATTCTCCTATGCTTTTGAAAAGCAACTCATTGCCCAGAATAGAAACAAAAAGGAAGAATATCTCCGAGATGTTGTTAAAGGAAGACAAAATATGCAGACATGCCTTATTTTTGGTTACTTAACTTTTTTTCTATTAAAAAAAAATCACTTACCATAATTTTTGAAAGAAAATGTTTTTAAATGTGCTGTGTTTTAATACTTCCAGTATCTGGTAGGATGGTAGCATCTAAATGAAACTGATTGTTTTTTTAAAACCAAGCAGGATTGGGCCTGGTTAGTGGGAGACCAAAATCTTAAGCAAAGCTGGGAAAGTAAAGGAATTGGCAAAACAAAATACCGATAGTCTATGATGCAAAAGTGGAACATAAATAAAATAAAAAACGATTAAAGACAAAGATATACTATCCGGTGTTTCTCAAATATGGCCGCCTTAAGGTAGGAGGACTTAAACTCCCAGAATGCTTCAGCCAGCTATGATATTGGCTAAGGAATCCTGGGAATTAAAGTCCACATGTTGCCAAGTTTGAGAAACATTATACTAACTATAACTTTATCGATAGTGGATTGCTTTTTAAAATTGAAAATCCTTATGACAGGATATAAAGATCAAATCATAGAGTTGGAAGGTATCCTAGAACAAATCTTTTCCAACCCCAAGATTTCAATGTGAACTCTATGGTCTCCTTTTTATACCCAGCTGTCAAAAACAAACAACCAATCATAAACGCCGCTCTTTCCGCACGGACGAAGCTCCCCTAGTGGCCATCCGGCACACTACACTCAGGATGCCATATTATGTTGTTAAGAGATCACAGGCAGCCATCCAAACTTGACTGGCAGGAATGATTTTACAATAAGCAGCTTAAGGATGGCAAACGTGTAGGTGGGTGAGCCCCAGAGGTAAATAGGGCTCCAGAGGAGGCCATGAGCCACAAAAAGGTCGAGAATTATTATATATTAGAGCATTATGTATTAGAGCATAATGTGATATTCTTAGGTATTATAAAACCTATGTAGAACAATAACATTTTTCAGATTAACAGCTCAAAGTGCCAATTGCAACACCCCCACGGATATATTGAATATTGGGTGTTGTGCACACATATGCTTCAAGCATTGTGGATAAATAATAATCTTGGTTTTAACCTCCAATTCCAGAAAGTCCTCTGCCAATCATGCATTCAGGAATTTCTAGCAAATCCTGATTTTCCGCAAGGCATAACCCCAGCAACGCACAAATCAGATACCATTGGCTTTCTATGACTTTCACTCAATTTTCTTGTTTTCTTTATTGGATGGGGGGTTATTTGCATCCTGCAAGGCACAGCACTCAAGTTTCATCTTTATTTCCAAAAAGACTTCTGCAGCCCACCTAGGCTTCAAAGGCATTCTTAGAAAATAAATAATACTAATATTTTTTTGACTGCACTACGAGTATGCACATCATGTGTCTAGGGGGGAAAATACATGTGAAAATCCCAAAGAACACCCAGGTGTTATAGCAATGTTTATTCAATGCACATAAGTGGGAAGCTTTCATCATTCTGTTCAGAGGGAGAAGTGTTGGATACGTTCGCCAACTTGACTTATTTATAAAATATAATAAAGGTGGGATTCAAAATATCTGAAAATAAAAATGCAATGTGCAATGAATACATTAGAAATTATGCCCTTTGCTCCTTTCCTATTCAGTGATTGTCATCATGAAGCAAATATCCTCAAATGTTTCATCTTTTTCAATCCCCAAATCCTGAAACTTGTCAATTTCATAACCTCATTTGCATGCTGGCGTCACTGCAGGCATGTCATTCTTCTGACATCACAACACTTCCTGCAGATGCCAGGGCTGTGATTCATACTGAAAGTTGTGGTCACACCCATCAATTTTTTAAAAAATAGCCTCTCTAGATTTCTCATGTTTGACAAGTTTAAGATTCATGGGCTTCAAAACTCCCAGAATCCCACACATGCTGGTTGGGGAATTCTGGGAGTCATCAAGCTTGAAAAATAATTAAAATGTGCAGAAACACACAAACCAGTTTACTCACACTGACCTCTTCTGGTCAAATTAGCCCGGCTGATGGCCGTGAAGGTGCGCTTAGCCACACCTCCCTGCCAGGTAAGGATATGTTTACTTTCAAATGCTTCTGGAAGTGAGATTTTCTCCACCCAGGTCAGTGATGGCGAACCTATGGCACAGGTACCACAGGTGGCATGCAAAGCCATATCTGCTAGCACGTGAGCCGTTGCCCTAGCTCAGCTCCAATGTGCTTGTATGTGCCGGCCAGCTGAATTTTGGCTCATACAGAGGCTCTCGGAGGGCATTTTTGTCTTCCAGAGAGCCTCTGGAGGATGGGAGAGGGAATATCTCCGGGACCGCCTTCTGCTGCACGAATTCCAGCAACCAGTTAGGTCCCACAGAGTTGGCCTTCTCTGGGTCCCGTCGACTAGTTCGGCAGGACCCAGGGGAAGAGCCTTCTCTGTGGCGGCCCCAACCCTCTGGAACCAGCTCCCCCCCCCCAGAGATCAGAATTGCCCCCACCCTCCTCGCCTTTCGTAAACTCCTTAAAACCCACCTCTGTAGTGAGGCATGGGGGAATTGAGATACTCAATATTTGAAGTCCAAATACCTTCAAGTTGCCACGGTTGGGAAACACTGGTCTAAGGGTAAGGTTTTTGGGGGTTAGGTGATGATACTACAGAGTCAGGTAGTGAGTTCTATGCATCAACTACTCGGTTACTAAAGTCGTATTTCCTGCAGTCGCGTTTAGAGCGGTTTACTTGAAGCTTGTATCTGTTGTGTGCTCGTATGTTGTTGTCGTTGAAGCTGAAGTAGTCTGTTGACGATTTTTATGCGCTAGGCTTAGGTCGTTTTAAGGCGACGTGGTTTGTTTGACACTGTTTGACAACTCCTAGGCTTCCCCCCGCCAAAAAACAAAACACAAGTTAGGATTTATTTAGATCAGGACAAAGCTTTATTGAGATCATTCGTAAACATTCAGCCCTGC
Source organism: Erythrolamprus reginae (assembly GCF_031021105.1). NCBI lineage: Eukaryota > Metazoa > Chordata > Lepidosauria > Squamata > Dipsadidae > Erythrolamprus > Erythrolamprus reginae. The sequence goes on from NC_091958.1 coordinate 12,802,106, forward strand.
TGTCGAGCAATAAATCCACAAATTCCCAGAGCGCACCGCGCAGAAATCAAACGCAAGCGCGCTTCTTCTCCTTCCTTTCCTTCTCTGAGGGACGGCCGCGCCTCCTCTCGAGCTGCGCGCGCCACAGGGGCGGGGAAAAATGGCTGACCGATCAGGCCCCGCCTCTTGCCCCTCCTCCTCCTTCAGAGACTTGCCCCAAGATGGCAGCCGGCAGCAGCGACGAGGAGGAAGAGGAGCTGGTGAGCTTCGGGACCCCGCTGGAGCTCTTGGAGGAAGGTAAAATCCGCCTATTCGGTCTCTTTCTTGGTTGGGGTTATTTATTATTATTTTTTGCAGACGTTTCATTACCTGGTTAGGTAACAATTTCAATGCTAGAAGAAAGGAAGGTTTGCAGCAGCAGGAGGAGGAGCTACTCTCTAAGGGCTTTTTTTTTGCAGACGTTTCATTACCTGATTAGGTAACAACTTCAGTTTTGCAAGAAAGGAGAATTTGCAGAGAGGACTGTGGAGTCCTTGGTGCTCTCTTAGTTGTTAATTGGGTTGTTAATTGGGGTTTATAATTACTGTTGTATTTGACTTCTTTTTATTATTGTATTGTTTTATTGTTGTAAGCCCCCCTGAGTCTCATGGGATTGGGTGGCAGAGAAGTCGAATAAAATAAATTAAATTAGGGTGATTTTTTTTTTGCAAATGTTTCATTACCTAACTAGGTAACATCCTCAGAGCTGGAAGAAAGGAGAATTTGCAGGGAGGACTATGGAGTCCTTGGTGCTCTCTTAAGAGGTTTTGTTTTTGGTAGACGTTTAATTACCTGACTAGGTAACATCCTCAGAGCTGGAAGAAAGGAGAATTTGCAGGAAGGACTGTAGGGGACTGTGGTGTTCCCTGAGCTTGCTTGTTGTTGGGTTTTTTTGTTTTGCTTTGCAGACATTGCATTACTCAACTTAAAATAACTTTATTGTCACTTTAAATTTACACTAGTTTGCATACATTAAAATAAAACTTGGTTGCACACTGCTCTCAAAGGGTCACCACTTCCAGTATACATGAAATGAACATGACAGAAATATAAATAAATAAAAAAGTATGCAATAGGTAACATCAATGCTAGAAGAAAGAGGGGGTTTGTAGGAAGGAGGAGGAGGACTTGGTGCTCTCAGGTTTGTTTGTTTTTTGCAGACATCTCATTACCTGACTAGATAACATCCTCAGAGCTGGAAGAAAGGAGAATTTGCAGGGAGGTTTGTGGGATCTTTGGTGTTCTCTGAGCTTGCTTGTTGTTGTTGTTTTTGTTTTGCAGACATTTCATTACTCAACTTAAAATAATGACTTATTGTCACTTTAAAATAATGTACATTAATCGGCATACTGTATATTAAAATGAAACTTGGTTGCACACTGCTCTCAAAGGGCCACCACCTCCAGTATACATGACATAAACATGACAGAAATATATATATAAATAAATAATTAACATCAGTGCTAGACAAAAGTGGGGGTTGTAGAGAGGAGGAGAAGAACTGTGGAGTCCTTGGTACTCTCAGGGTTTTGAGGGGTTTTTTGCAGACGTTTTATTACCTGACTCGGTAACATCCTCAATACTAGAAAAAATGAGAATTTGCAAGGGGGAAGTGAACTAAAACATCCTTCCTTCCTTCCTTCCTTCCTTCCTTCCTTCCTTCCTTCCTTCCTTCCTTCCTTCCTTCCTTCCTTCCCTCCCTCCCTCCCTCCCTCCCTCCCTCCTTCCTTCCTTCCTTCCAGGTGAGCGCCTTAAGAAGCCAATTCCTCTCCAAGACCAGACGGTCAAAGATGAGAAAGGGCGGTATAAACGATTTCATGGTGCGTTCAGTGGTGGTTTCTCAGCTGGCTACTTTAACACTGTCGGATCCAAAGAAGGTTAGTAATGATCTATGTCTAAAATGTATTTTGTTCCTCTCAGCATAAATCCAGGCTGAGTTGGGTTATTTTTTTAAAAAAAAGCTGAAAGAGTAGAAGATCCTTGGAACAAACTTCCAGCAGACGTTGTAGATAAATCCACAGTAACTAAATTTAAACGTGCCTGGGATAAACATATATCCATCCTAAGATAAAATACAGAAAATAGTATAAGGGCAGACTAGATGGACCATGAGGTCTTTTTCTGCCGTCAGACTTCTATGTTTCTATGTTTCTAAAAGTCCAAAATGGTAAAAATCTTGATTAGTTGTACACACTGTGTGAAGTTATACAGCTTTATGCGTACGGTGTCTCCATTGTGGCTTCTAAATGATTGTGAAAGTGCTGGATCAGGGGAATGCATCCTATTTATGTAATTTAATAATATACTGCTCAAAAAAAAGGGGGGGACACTAAACAACACAATATAACTGCAAGTCAATCAAACTTCTGTGAAATCAAACTGTCCACTTAGGAAGCAACACTGACAATCAATTTCACATGCTGTTGTGCACATTCAACTTTGTACAGAACAAAGCATTCAATGAGAATATTTCATTCATTCAGATCTAGGATGTGTTATTTGAGTGTTCCCTTTATTTTTTTGGGCAATGTAGTTTAAATTGTATGGAGTAGATCATGGGAATGCATCCTATTTATGTAATTTAATGATAGTTTAAATTGTTTGGAGTAGACTGTCAGACAGAGACTACTATAGATAAAGACACATATAGTGCTGATTCATAATGCAGTACTTTCATTTAAAACTTTGCATGCTTTGTAAGCCTGTGTGAACTTTGCAAGCCAGTCATAGTGGCTTGGTTGGCAGTACTGTTTATTTGGGATCTCTGCTGATACTGGCATGTTCAAAAAAAGTGATGGAAAAAAGTTAATGTCGTAGTCCAATGCTTGAGATTATAGGCTCAAATAACAAAGTAAAACATTCACAGTATATTATCCTAAGCTAGGAAATCATATGCAAAATCACCTGTCATGCGGTTAGTATAATTTCCAACACAATAATACATAAATGTCCGCTCAGACATAGCATGTCAGTTATTCAGTTATACCGGTAGTAAACCAGTGAAAGAAGAGTGGGTATAGTAATTGCAGTTTTAATTGGAAATTCAGTCTTTCTCAATTCTGCTATAAACACACATCTTTATAACAATGCTTTGTCTTTTAAGGATGGGCACCATCAACTTTTGTGTCATCTCGCCAAAACAGAGCAGAAAAGAAAGTTCTCGGGCCAGAAGATTTTATGGATGAAGAAGTAAGATGATGGAGATTATTGCATTTATATCATTCCATCTATTTACCATATTTTTTCGGAGTATAAGACGCACCTTAGTTTTGAGGGAGGAAAATATGGAGAAGGATCTGCTTACCAGGTATTCATCTGGCTAATGTCCTTAGTCTGGTCAGCTTCAGCACATTATTTTATCCCCTGGTTAGGGCTTTAAAAAAACCTTTATTTGGAGAGAGTAACAATGAAAGAGCTTGCAAGCCAGTAAGAGCTGGGAACATCATCAGCACCTGGAAAGAAATTTGTTCGGAGCAAGCTAGAGCAATGAAAAAAACCCTGCAAAGACTTAGGGATTGGAAAACATTCTTTGCAGAGAGAAACAATGAAAGAGCCTGCAAGTTAAGAGCTGGGAAGATCATTAGCAGCTAGTTAGGGCTGAAAAAAAAGCTACATCCAGAGTACAAGACACACCCAAGTTATAAGCCTCTTTTAGGGAGGAAAAAGATGTGTTTTATACTCCAAAAATACGGTATATATCTATGGTATCCAAAGTCACTTCTATGAGATGGGTAGCCATACAAACGATAAATATAAGCCTGGTGTTTTCTACATAAACTTTTACTGCATGGTTAACAGATAAGATTAAATAGCTTTGTTTAAATAAAGAACCGTGATTTTTGTATAAAGAAAGTGCATCTGTTGCTGTTTTGCTTCAAAGTCACAATTTGAATCTGTAGACTTGGAAAGAAAATATTCTGATCCCACCCCCCAAATTAACCCCCATCTTATTTTTCCTGGAAGGATCTTGGTGAACATGGCATAGCACCAAAGGAAATTACAATTACAGATACATTTGCTTCCCAAAGTAAAGACAAAATCCAGGAGAAGGCCAGACAGCTAGCAGGAATAGTTGCACCCATCCCTGGAGCTACAGTATTGGATGAGTTCATCACACCTGCGAAGTAAGTATTAAAAAACACTTGGTCCAATAAAGAATTCTATTCTATTCTATTCTTTTTTATTTGAATTTTTATTCTTTTTATTTACCGGTATTTTCAAATTTTATGTTACAAACAACAATAAAACATGATAAAGTGTCAAAACAATAATTACACAGTTATATAATAAACCGTTTTTGATTCACAGGTCATTGGATTCATAAGAAATTATACAGTTCCATAGGTTTTCTTCCTTTTCAGAAATGAATATTCATATATTTCTGCAAACATACAAAATATAACATATACTTGAACTGTAATCCTACCTTTTGAAGCGAACATATTATTTTTCCTTCCTTCAGCATCTGCTCTTTAAGTTATTTGGAGTATCCCCAAGGAACCTTTTAATCTTTCTTGTAAATACCATTCTGTCAGAGTGGATGGATGTATCACTACATCCAATTCTCTCTGTGAAAAGTATATACAGTGAGACCTCGTCTTACAAACCCCTCGTCATACAAACGTTTCGAGATACAAACCTGGGGTTTAAGATTTTTTTGCCTCTTCCAAACTATTTTCACCTTACAAACCCAAGCCGCCGCCACTGGGATGCCCCGCCTCTGGACTTCTGTTGCCAGCGAAGCACCTGTTTTTGTGCTGCTGTGATTCCCCTGAGGCTCCCCTCCATGGGAAACACCACCTCTGGACTTCGGTGTTTTTGCGATGCTGCATGGGACTCCCAGCATCGCAAAAACGAGCGCTTCGCTGGCAATGGAAGTCCAGAGGTGGGGTTTCCCAGCGAGGGGAGCCTCAGCGAAATCGCAGCGTCACAAAAACACGGATGTCCGGAGGTGGGGTTTCGAGGACTTCCGTGTTTTTGCGATGCTGCAATTTCACTGAGGCTCCCCTCGCGGGAAACCCCACCTCCGGACTTCCATTGCCAGCGAAGCACCCTTTTTTGCGCTGCTGGGATTCCCCTGCAGCATCACAAAAACACGGAAGTCCAGAGGGTGGGGTTTCCCATGGAAGGGAGCCTCAGGGGAATCCTAGCAGCGCAAAAACGGGCGCTTCGGCTGGCAAAAGGGGTGAGTTTTGGGCTTGCATGCATGAATCGCTTTTCCATTGATTCCTGTTTCGTCTTACAAACCTTTCACCTTACAAACTTCTTCCCGGAACCAATTAAGTTCCTAAGACGAGGGATCACTGTATTCAGAAAACACCACAATTTTCTAAAGAATGGGGCTGTGAACTTGCTTTTGGATTTTTCTGCTTCTAAGTGTTCTTCTATTCTAACAGGATTACTAACTTAGCAAATGCAATGATTCACTTAACAACTGGGGCAAGAGAGGTCATAAAACTCACTTAACATTTCTTTTTTTTCCAGAATAACAATTGGGATTGACTTGTTGCGAAAAATGGGCTGGAAAGAAGGACAGGGAGTTGGGCCCCGAGTTAAGAGGAAGCCACGGCAGCAAAAACCTGGTACATTCCCCTGAATCTATTGTTTTGCAACAAGATCAGAATAAAATGAATAATCTAGTTCAGGTAATTATGTCCTTGCTTAATTAGGCCTTTTCTCCTCCCTTTGAAGTACAACCAAGCAAAGCACGAATGACCCAATCACATTTTCCCATTTTGTCCAAATTAGGAAAACGCTGTGATTTTGATATAAGTCAGAATGTCGAACCATTGTTTGTAATTATACAATATTGTGACTTGTTTCAAAACAGATAAGTATTGTTTTTCTGGTTTGGGTGAAATATGAAATCAGGGTTCCTAAACAGCTTTCCTAATTTGTTTTCTTGTACTGTAAGAGGAGAAGCACAATATTACAAAATACTTTTTTCCATCTTCATATTTAAGATATGGCTGCCCACATATATCAAATTTGATCCATCTATTTTTTTTTAAATGTATATAACTGGGTTAGTAGTCTGCTGTTGTATAATTTGTCACATGTATACTGGAATAGCTTAAGTGACTTTGAATTTAGTGGGATCGTAGCAGCATAACTTGTTTCATACTTCAATAAAAGTCATGGAAAAAATGCAACATTTTAATCATGATTGTCACTGATTACAGAGCCTGGAGTAAAAATATATGGCTGTGCTTTGCCTCCAGGATCTGAAGATTCAGAGGTAATTTATAGCATTTGTTGGAAATTGACATATATTTTTTTAACTTAATTGGAATTATTCAATAAATACCAACTTCTTGTGGCTACAAAAATGAGTATTACAACAATTATATTAATATCTTAATGCCTTGTAATTTTCAGTAAGTGAAGAAACGTTGGCCCTCATCTTGTACTGCCTTTTTTGTAAAGGCATCAGTAACATCATGAAAGCTTTGACCTGTTTTCATGTAAATTATTTACATGCAGACAATGACTTTATAAATAAAGTGGCAAGGAGTAAAAATGAGTTCTTCTTTATTAATTGCTGCAGAGAGTGACAATGGAAAATACAACAAGAGATGAAAAAATAATTTTGAGACCAATACCTAAACAACAACAGCTAAATAACCCTCAGTGGGAACTGATTATAGTCTGGTCAGTTTCAGGCAGATCTTCCAGCCAAGAGAGAATATCAACTTTCACTGCCCTATCCCCATCTTTGGAATATTGAGGAATTTTTTTGTTTTCAAATCTGCCATCTGCAGTGTTTTTATTAATAAAGTCTGCTGTGGCAATCATTTTACAATGCATCTCCCCCTTGCTATTTAACATCTACATGAAACCGCTGGGTGAGATCATCCAAGGACATGGGGTGAGGTATCATCAATATGCCGATGATACCCAGCTTTACATCTCCACCCCATGCCCAGTCAACGAAGCGGTGGAAGTGATGTGCCGGTGCCTGGAGGCTGTTGGGGCCTGGATGGGTGTCAACAGACTCAAGCTCAACCCGGATAAGACGGAGTGGCTGTGGGTTTTGCCTCCCAAGGACAATTCCATCTGTCCGTCCATTACCCTGGGGGGGGAATCATTGACCCCCTCAGAGAGGGTCCGCAACTTGGGCGTCCTCCTCGATCCACAGCTCACATTAGAGAACCACCTTTCAGCTGTGGCGAGGGGGGCGTTTGCCCAGGTTCGCCTGGTGCACCAGTTGCGGCCCTATCTGGACCGGGACTCATTACTCACAGTCACTCATGCCCTCATCACCTCAAGGTTCGACTACTGTAATGCTCTCTACATGGGGCTACCTTTGAAAAGTGTTCGGAAACTTCAGATCGTGCAGAATGCAGCTGCGAGAGCAGTCATGGGCTTACCCAGGTATGCCCATGTTTCACCATCACTCCGCAGTCTGCATTGGCTGCCGATCAGTTTCCGGTCACAATTCAAAGTGTTGGTTATGACCTTTAAAGCCCTTCATGGCACTGGACCAGAATATCTCCGAAACCGCCTTCTGCCGCACGAATCCCAGCGACCGATTCGGTCCCACAGAGTGGGCCTCCTCCGGGTCCCGTCAACTAAACAATGCCGGTTGGCGGGCCCCAGGGGTAGAGCCTTCTCTGTGGCGGCACCGGCCCTCTGGAACCAACTCCCCCCGGAGATCAGAACTGCCCCTACTCTTCCTGCCTTCCGTAAACTCCTCAAAACCCACCTTTGCCGTCAGGCATGGGGAAACTAAACATCTTCCCCTGGGCACGTTGAAGTTATATATGGTATGCCTGTATGTGTGTATGTTAGTATAGGGGATTTTCTTAAACTTATAATATTTTAATTAATTGGATTGTATTGGATTGTTTTTCACTTGTTGTGAGCCGCCCCGAGTCTTCGGAGAGGGGCGGCATACAAATCCAAATAATAAATAAATAAATAAATAAGATTAGGATACTTTTGTGAAGGTTGGCAGAATGTCTCAAAATGGGTGAGCAGTGCAGTCAGGTGGTAGGGAAAGCAAGTAGGATGCTTGGCTGCATAGCTAGAGGTATAACAAGCAGGAAGAGGGAGATTATGATCCCGCTATATAGAGTGCTGGTGAGACCACATTTGGAATACTGTGTTCAGTTCTGGAGACCTCACCTACAAATAGATAGGGATAAAATTGAATGGGTCCAAAGACAGGCTACAAAAATGGTGGAAGGTCTTAAGCATAAAACGTATCAGGAAAGACTTAATGAACTCAATCTGTATAGTCTGGAGGACAGAAGGAAAAGGGGGGACATGATCGAAACATTTAAATATGTTAAAGGGTTAAATAAGGTCCAGGAGGGAAGTGTTTTTAATGGGAAAGTGAACACAAGAACAAGTTAGTTGGGGGAAAGATCAAAAGAAACATGAGAAAATATTATTTTGCTGAAAGAGTAGTAGATCCTTGGAACAAACCTCCAGCAGTCGTGGTTGATAAATCCACAGTAACTGAATTTAAACATGCCTGGGATAAACATATATCCACCCTAAGATGAAATACAAGAAATACAGTAGTATAAGGTCAGATTAGATGGACCATGAGATCTTTTTCTGCCGTCAGTCTTCTATGTTTCTATGTTTCTATGAATGTGGATGACTGGTTTTTAAAATATATTGTGGGTTTTAGAAATTAAATTATATGTTTTTTAGTAATTTTTAACGTGTCTAATTTTAGATTTCTTACATGTTTAGGTATTTACTTGTTGTGAGCCACCCTGAGCCTCAGGAGAAGGGCAGCATAGAAATCTAATTAATTAATAAATAAACTAATAAATAAATAGTAATTTATTTATTATTATTGCTACTGTTTAGAATTACCAACACATGCCACTTTAAAGAATTGCCAGTGGGGAAGAAGCGGGGTGTGTGTGTGTGTGTGTAACATTTTGCCAACTTTACCACTGCATTCTGAATAACCGACATTTATTTTACAAAGGAAGAAGAGGATGAATATCAGCCGGAAAATGTGACCTTTGCCCCCAAAGATGTGATGCCGGTAGATCTGACTCCAAAAGAAAACGTCCACGGACTGGGTTACCAAGGGCTGGATCCCAACCGAGCTTTATTTGGCACTTCAGAAGAATCCTTAAATCTTGTTAGCCTCAGTTCTGAAAAACTAAGTCAACTTGGAGACGTACGGCAGAGTAAAGGACGGAAACTGGGCATTTCAGGACAGGTAAAAATATCAAGACAGGTTAAAATTTTGGATTAGGCTTTGAGAAATGAACAAGTGAAATCTAAAATGTCTAATACACACTTCAGAACAGTTAGGATTTATTCACATATAAGTACAATGTCAGGGTTCAAATAACAGCCCCCCAATGAAACAAAACTCCAAGGCTTCAGTTTTATCAAAGTTCCATATAAATACATAGTAAATGCACCTTTGCAAAAGGAAACATATAAACATATAATATTCAAATATGTATATATATATATTATATAGTTTGGACTTCAACTCCCAGAATTCCACGGCCAGTGAATGCTGGCTGGGGAATTCTGGGAGTTGAAGTCCAGATATCTTCAAGTTGCCAAGGTTGGGAAACACTTGATATAGACCATTATATAGTAATATACAGTATATATATAACTCACTTTTGCAAAAGGAGATATATATATATATATAGTTCAAATATATATATTACACATTATAATATTATAATATATTTCAATAATTAATAATATTAATATATATTATAATATATTACATATATTTATATATAATATTAAACAATTAACAATTTGTTAATTGTTTCTTTTTTGTTTATTATGTGTGTTTTATCAATAATATATATATTTTTAAAGGATCATAAGGTACAACACTTGACGATAGTCTGGATACAAATAAGCAATGCAATCATATTAGGAACCAGTCAGTATAAATGTTAAGGATGCAAGCAATTAGGCTATTAAAATAGTGAAGGCAAATCTATGTTTCAATTAGGCTGTTAAAATAGTGAATGCAAATCTAACTATGCTGTGCTTGTTTTAGGCCTTTGGGGTTGGCGCTTTGGAAGAGGAAGATGAAGATATTTATGCAGTCGAATCCCTCTCCAAATATGACAGTTTTCTGAAAGACGAAGAGCCAGGGGACGGGTTATACGGTTGGACGGCCCCCAAGCCTTATAAAAGCAAGCCAGGTTTGGAATGTTTTATCATTGGTTAAGGCTGGGGTGGGTTCTACTTACCTTCCTTACCGGTTCGCATCACGTTAGAAGTCACGTCGGGGAAATTACCCTCTGCAGACCAGAGGACCGGTTCAGGGTGTGGCCAGCTGGCCATCACTACCAGTTCAGCGAATGGGGGCAAATTTCCACCACCGGTTCGGTCAAACCAGTCTGAACCATCAGCAACCCATCACTAGTTGAGGCCTTTTAGGAAGTGTGTTCCGTCCCATTGGTTTCCTTTGAAAGCCCTAATGAATTTATTATTTTACAGGAAGAGAGAGAGAAAAGAAGTATCTCGGGAAAATTTTGGATGGTTTCTGCTTGGCATCTAAATCAGTAACTCCTACCAAGGTTAGTTAACTTTCCTTTCTGTCAATATACAGTGGTACCTCATCTTACGAACGCCTCTTCTAACGAACTTTGCCTAATTCGCAATGTCCAGTATGTAATTACTCCCTTTTCTGCAAGCAAGACAAATGTTTTGTCTTCTGTTGTTTTTCCCATAAAGACTTATCCTCCTCCAGACCTGCCAAGAGACTACAGACCAATCCATTACTTTCGACCTGTGATAAAAGCTACCGGTGAAAACTCCCACGTACTGCAAGCTTTGGCAGAATCCACAGGGAAGCTTCTGAGCCACGCAGCAGTCCAATGTAGACACCAGAAAACTGCGTCCGAGAGAAGGGAAGAGCTGGGCGAAACTGCTTTGAAAGGTATCCAATATCCTGGTTTTACTTTGCACAACGTATGTCCTCTACCTCAAGGATCCCAACCATCCTCCTCTCCCCCCCCCCCGGGGTCGTGGATCGGCACTGGGTTGTAGCATGCCAGAAACCAGGCCGTGTAAACAAGCGAAGCCCCCTCTGTGGGATGCAGGCAACACGCGAAACCAGGCCCACTTCTGGTCCACGGAAAGACTTCTCTCCACGGAATCGGTCTCTGGTGCCCCAAAGGTTGAGAGATGTTGCTCTACCTGGAATCTACAATAATTTTGTTCTGACTTATTTTTCTGTGGGCATTTTTGGTTGTCTTTTTAACATCATCTATCTATCTATCTATCTATCTATCTATCTATCTATCTATCTATCTATCTATCTATCTAATCTAATTTATCTCTATCTATCCATTATCTCTCTCTCTCTCTTTCTATCTGTCTATCTATCTATCTATCTATCTATCTATCTATCTATCTATCTATCTATCTATCTAATCTAACTTATCTCTATCCATTATCTCTCTTTCTGTCTGCCTGTCTGTCTGTCTGTCTGTCTATCTATCTAACTAATTAACTAATCTAATCTAATCTAATTTATCTGTATCTAGCCATTATCTCTCTCTCTCTCTATCTATATCTACCATTCATTCATTCATTCATTCATTCATTCATTCATTCTATCATCTATATATCTGTCTGTCTGTCTGTCTATCCTATCTAATTTATCTCTATCTATCCATCATCTCTCTGACTCTGTCTCTATCTACCTAGCTACCTACCTATCATCCATCCATCCATCTATCTTTCCAGCTATCCAGCTATCTAGCTATCATTTTTATCTACCTACTTATGTCTTTCTCTCTATCTCTGTCTATCCATCATCTATTTCTCTGTTTCTTTCTGTCTCTGTCCGTACCTGCCTACTTAAAACCTACATACCTACCTACATACCTAATCTATCTCTGTCTACCTATATCCATCCATCCATCTATCCATGCATGCATGCATCCATCCATCATTTATCTCTCTGCTTCTCTTACTATTTAAATATACAGTTAAGCATGCATATTTTTAATTTATTAAAATGGGTGCTTTTTGCAAATGTTTTCTCTAAACAAGGCAATGCATGCTTTATTACACTACCAGTATGTTGTAAACTTAAAAAAATTAGTTGTTTATCTTGATTTTTCCCTTCTTGTTTAGGCCCAACCACTTCTGTTCTGGAATATTTGTCAGCTAAAGACAAACAGAGGATCGAAGAAGCGAAACAGACAATACAACCACCACTGAAAGCTGACACTGTGCCCCGACAATCTCCCCATAACAAATTCCAAGTTCCTTCTGTCTCTGATGCGCCCCGTAATTGGCAATTGAGGCTGGGGTTCCAGGCAGCTACAACGAGCTCGACAGACTTCAAACCATTTGCCAGCGATGCAGGAAAGCAAAGGAGATATGAACATTACTTAGAAAATCTTGCATGTGGGAAGAAAGGCAAGTAGCAAACATTTCCCCAACTCTTTTCTAGGCACAGTAGCTACATACGCAAGAACCATATGTACAACGGAAATTGTTCTTGCAACTTTCTGTGACCTGCATCGTATTTTAATTCCCTGCCATAGAAATGACTCCTTGTATACTGACAACTAACAGATCAAAGAGAAAGCTAGCCTTTTTTCTGACATCACACCAGCAGGAGTTATTCCTGGAAGCAAACTATCGTACACCAGTCTTTTCCCCCCCACCACTCTTTAATAAATGCTAAAAAATGGGTATGGGGGATTTTTCTTGAAAATATTGTCATGAGGTTGGGAGTGGATAGATAGACTGAAAAGATTAGAAGATTCTCCAACTGGGAAGGTATCCCTGCTTGAATTTGAAAGAGTTTTCTGCTTCAACATACCTGATGGTATCAAGCTTTCAAGGTAACATTGGCTACCCACCAAAAAAACCCCAACTAAATAGAATCACACCTTCTTGGTACGGGGATAGGAAGCCACCAAGAAAGCCCAAGGCTAGACTGGGTAGTGAAAAAAAACATTATAAAAATAGGAAGGAGCAAAGCACTACCATAAGATTGCGAAGAAAATGACAAGAAGTCCCCAGAAGTTAAAGTCAACTCAAAGATGGCTTTACATTTGTAGAATAGAATAGAATAACAGAGTTGGAAGGGACCTTGGAGGTCTTCTAGTCCAACCCCCTGCTTAGGCAGGAAACCCTACACCACTTCAGACAAATGATTATCCATCATCTTCTTAAAAACTTCCAGTGCTGGAGCATTCACAATTTCTGGAGGAAGTTCCACTCATTAATTGTTCTAACTGTCAGGAAATTTCTTCTTAGGCCTAGGTTGCTTCTCTCCTTGATTAGTTTCCACCCATTGCTGAATAGCTTGACTTTTGTGGCCCCTTCATCTAGCACACTTTCATTTTAATTCAGATACTCTACAGCACACAGAATTTAGTGGCAGCCCCCAAATCTGAGGAAGCAAAAGAGGCAATGTATAAGTTGTCGTCATGAAATAGAAATTTATTCTGATGCTCAATATGTCCAGCATTTTAAAATCTCGTATTCGGTGGCCAGCACATCAAGTTCAATCATGTTAGTTATTTTCGTATAGTTATTATTTACAATTGATTCAGATTCCAGTTTGTAAGGAATGTTAAAACATTCTTGCTTCCACTGTTAATATTTCTTTAGTGTATAATTTGCTAGAAAGACTAGTCTAAAAACACCAGGAAACCCTGGTTCATTGTTTGTGTGATGGAACATCCAAAGCAGGAATTATGGCTTGCTCCAATCAAAATGACGGGCAAGAACAAATTCTGGTCTATGATTCTGCTTGTTAGGGGATCAGAAAGAAATTAGATTAGATTGGAATGGATTGGAATGGAATGCACTGGAATAGAATAGAATAATAATAATAATTTATTAGATTTGTATGCTGCCCCTCTCCGAAGACTCGGTGCGGCTCACAACAATGATAAAAACAATATTATAATGGCACAAATCTAATATTAAAAAACTAAAAACCCTATCATAATTAAAAACCAAACAGCACATACATACCAAACATAAATTATAATAAGCCTGGGGGAAAGATGTCTCAAATCCCCCATGCCTGGCGATATAGGGGGGTCTTAAGTAGTTTAGGGAAGACAAGGAGGGTGGGAGCAGTTCTAATCTCCGGGGGGAGTTGATTCCAGAGGGCCGGGGCCGCCACAGAGAAGGCTCTTCCCCTGGGGCCCGTCAGACGACATTGTTTAGTCGACGGGACCCGGAGAAGGCCAACTCTGTGGGATCTTATCGGCCGCTGGGATTCGTGGGGTAGCAGGCGGTTCCGGAGGTACTCTGGTCCAATGCCATGTAGGGCTTTAAAGGTCATGACCAACACTTTGAATCGTGACCGGAAACTGATCAGCAGCCAATGCAGGCCACAGAGTGTTGTAGATACGTGGGCGAATCTGGGAAGCCCCACGATGGCTCTCGCGGCCGCGTTCTGCACGATCTGGAGTTTCCGAACACTTTTCAAATTCTTTATTGACCAAGTGTGATTGGACACACAAGGAATTTGTCTTTGGTGCAGATGCTCTCAGTGTACATGAAAGAAAAAGATACATTCATCAAGAATCATGTGGTACAACACTTAATGATTGTCATGACTTCCACATGATAGTCATAGGGTACAAAGAAGCAAGCAAATCATACTAGATACTTTTTAAAAAAATTGCTTTCCTTTTGCCTTTTATATTGTGTTATTTTATTTGTGTACTTTTTTTTAATGGGCTGGGGTTGCTTAAGGTGGGTGGCCATATACCTTTGTTAAAAAAAATTTAGAACATCCTCTTTGATTTTTCATATTTTCTGTTGAGACTATTTGCTGTCATACTTGGCTTTGCTTTTGACTGGAAATCCGTGCCTCTATAAGCCGTTTTGTTTTTTTCTGTTCAACATTATTGAGCCAGTATTATTAATTTTGTATTTTTTCTTTTGCTTGCTTTTTAAATTCGTCTTGCTCTAATAGATGTGCCAGAAAGCTCTTTCGATTCCGGTATGACGGAGTGGGAGCGCGATAGAGAACGGGAAGAATTCTTGCGCGCTGCCGCCTTCTACAAAACCTCCAGCTCGATTTTGACTTCAAGGTTTACTCCTGCGAAATTGGAGGACGATACTGATAAAGTAGATGTCCCTCGCGATGAAGAGGTATGCCCTGTACCCCTCCGGAAACTGTTGAACCGGGTTAATTTTCAATCATTCTCGGAGCACCGATTCCTATCAAGATCATCTCTAAACGCATGTGAATAGTTCTCCCAACACATAACTAAGCCGTAACGCAGTTTTGTTTCATTCTTACTGAAAGGTGTTGTGTGTGAACACAACTTGCGGTTTATTAAATAAAAAATAAAAAAGATAGTTAAAATTAGTTTAGCAGAAATGTGAATGAGGCCAATCTTCTTCTTTTTCTTCTTTATTTTAAGACCTTCAGAAAGTACCCCACCTCTGGACATCCGTGTTTTTGTGATGCTGCAGGGGAATCCCAGCAGTGCAAAAACGGGCGCTTCGCTGGCAACGGAAGTCTGGAGGTGTGGTTTCCCAGCGAGGGGAGCCTCAGTGAAATCGCAGCATCGCAAAAACACAGAGGTCCGGAGGTGGGATCTCGAGGACTTCGAGCGAAGTGCTCGTTTTTGCAATGCTGGGATTCCCCTGCTGGGATTCCCCTGCAGCCTCGCAAAAACATAGAAGTCCAGAGGTGGGGTTTTCCATGGAGGGGAGCCTCAGGGGAATCCCAGCAGCGCAAAAACGGGCGCTTCGGCTGGCAAAAGGGGTGAATTTGGGGCTTGCACGCATTAATCGCTTTTCCATTGATTCCTATGGGAAACATTGTTTCGTCTTACAAACGTTTCACCTTAAGAACCTCGTCCCGGAACCAATTAAGTTTGTAAGACAAGGTATCACTGTACTCCCTGACAATTTATTCAGACTGCTTTTTGCTTTATGCTAAATTTCATAACAAAGAGTGTGATTTTAAACTGAAATAGTGGATTTTTAGTCCGTGGTTTCACTCCGAAAGCCTGGAAATGGAACAGTTATTGCCAAAATGTGTAATTTCTGTAACAAACTGAGAATCACATTGTTCTTCTAGACTAACGTAAATGACAAAGCAGCCGCTGCAAAAATGAAGATGTTTGGAAAGCTTACAAGGGAAAAATTTGAATGGCATCCGGATAAGCTTCTGTGCAAAAGGTTTAATATTCCTGATCCCTACGCAGAGTACGTTGCTCGAATCCATTAGCATTTTCTGACAAGTATTTGGGGAGTGATAATTTTACTGGTAGAAGTGATCAAATCTAACACCTTTTTTTTTAGACCAGTTTAGACCAGAGTTCAACAACCTTTCTAGGTTGGTGACCCGGAGTGGGGGGAAAGCGAGGATGGCTTTGTGGGAAGGGCAGGCACAAGCGTGCACAGCCATTGCTCATATAAGTGGAGCCATGAGCATCTTCAACAATGCTTGCGCGAATGGGGCTTTCAGAGCCTGAAACAAGGCTTGTGCGAGTAGGGCCGTTGAGTGCCTGTGATTTATTTATTAGATTTGTAATAAATTACGCTCATGCGAGTTGGGTCATTATTATTATTATTATTATTATTATTATTATTATTTTTTTTTTTTTTTTAATATACTTTATTAATTTTTTTAAGAATGGGGAAAGGGGATGGGAATACAAAAAGAAAGATAGGAGGGGTATGAGGCAAGTAATCTTTTTATACAGTAGTATATATATATATGCTGCACTGGCTGCCGATCGGTTTCCGGTCACAATTCAAAGTGTTGGTAATGACCTTTAAAGCCCTACATGGCATTGGACCAGAATACATCCGGAACCGCCTTCTACCGCATGAATCCCAGCGGCCGATAAGGTCCCACAGAGTTGGCCTTCTCCAGGTCCCGTTGACCAAACAATGTCGTTTGGCGGGCCCCAGGGGAAGAGCCTTCTCTGTGGCAGCCCCGGCCCTCTGGAACCAACTCCCCCCAGAGATTAGAACGGCCCCCACCCTCCTTGTCTTTCGCAAACTACTTAAGACTCACCTTTGTCGCCAGGCATGGGGGAGTTAAGTTATTCTTTACCCCTAGGCCATTACAAGTTATGCATGGTATGTTTGTGTGTATGTTTGGTTTTTTATAATAAGGGTTTTTTAGTTGTTTTTATTAATTGGATTGTTCATGTTGTTTTACCATTGTTGTTAGCCGCCCTGAGTCTGCGGAGAGGGGCGGCATACAAATCCAATAAATAATAATAATAATAATAATAATAATAATAATAATAATAATAATAATAATTGTTGTATATTCATTTCAAACATTTATCTATAGATAATTATTTTGCATTCAATATTTGTATTTACATAGTCTTATATCTATAAAATATAGTAATTTAAGAATAAAGTAGTGCTTTGCTATATGCATTGATAGATAGGTAATATAGTATAGATTTTTAGATGAGGTAAGGAAAAAAAAGGGGGGGTAGTACCTGCAAGCTAGCAGGGATATATATTGTGACAACTTAGTTTGGTTATGTTTATTAGTTTTGTGGATAAAAGATATTTGTGAGTTATGTTATTAGTATATTGTCAGTAATTATCATTATTATTATTTTATTATTTCTTAGATTTGTATGCCGCCCCTCTCCGTAGACTCAGGGCGGCTCACAACAGTAATAGCACAATATATAACAACTCTAATAATTAAAAGTCACTAAAAAACCCTTATTGAAAAGAAACATACACACAAGCATAACATGCATAAACTGTATAGTTCCAGGGGATATGTCTCAATTCCCCCATGCCTGGCGGCAGAGGTGGGTTTTAAGGAGTTTACGAAAGGCAAGAAGGGTAGGGGCAGTTCTAATCTCCGGGGGGAGCTGGTTCCAGAGGGTTGGGGCCGCCACAGAGAAGGCTCTTCCCCTGGGTCCCGCCAGACGACATTGTTTAATCGATGGGACCCGGAGAAGGCCTACTCTGTGGGACCTAATCGGTCACTGGGATTCATGCGGCAGAAGGCGGTCTCGGAGATATTCTGGTCCGATGTCAGGAAGGGCTTTATAGGTCATGACCAATACTTTGAATTGTGACCGGAAACTGATTGGCAACCATTGGTCATGAGTGCCTACAACCATTGGGTCATGAGTGCCTACAACGCATGAATGAGATGCATCTACGTGACTGGATTAGTGCGCATAGGGGCACATTAGTCAGCTACTCAACATGGCCTGGTGGGCAATAAGTTGCAGCCCACAAGTTAGGGGACCCCTCGTTTAGACCAGTGTTTCCCATCCCTTGGCAACTTGAAGATATTTGGACTTCAACTCCCAGAATTCCCCAGCCAGCGAATGCTGGCTGGGGAATTCTGGGAGTTGAAGTCCAGATATCTTCAAGTTGCCAAGGTTGGGAAACATTGGTTTAGACCACCTTGCTTACTTAAATACATTTTTGACTTACAGACTCATGATTTCTTAAGCGTACATTTTAAAATACTGTTTTATTTCTGTTCTTGTGACCTATTTTAACACACATTTCTGGAGCAGAAAAATTACCCAAAGTTAGCTGTAGACACCCTGAAAGTGGCCTAGAGGTGGAGCTCTCGTCTAACAATCAGGAGGCCGTGAGTTCAATCTTAGGGAGCGGCTGATATTTCTCTTTCTCTAGAGATTGCTGTATCACCCTCGTATATTGAAGGAACGTCACAGCTCCTTTTTGCCTCTAGGCCCAACCCAGGGCCCTTTCAAGGCAGTTAATTTATTCATAGCCAACAAACTTATGTTCTGTATGTATCACAATATACCAGGGTGATCCAACAGAAAAAACATATAGCCCCTCCCTGGTACAAAGCTGAAGGGATCATATCTGGTGGCCTAGAGATTAATTCTCTGCCTTACAAGGCAGAAGCCCCAGGATCAAATCCCAGTAAGGGTATGGCTAGCTGATGAGGCCAGAACAAGGCCGAAATAGCACTATCCTAGTCTCCCTTAATTTTAAATATTCAGCAAAAATATGTGATACATATATATATATATGTGTGTGTGTGTGTGTATGTGTGTGTGTGTGTCACATGTATTTTTGCTGAATTTGAAAATTAAGGGAGACTAGGATAGATCTATTTTGGCCTTATTTTGGCCTCATCAGCTAGCCATACCCACTTGGACTTGAACCTGCAACCTTTGCCTTGTAAGGCAGAGAATTATCCTCTAGGCTACAGTATCCCATCCCTTCAGCTCTGCACCAGGGAAGGGTTACATATTTTTGTGTCGAATCACCCTGGTCTATTGAAGAAACATCACAGCTCCTTATTTGCCTCTCGGCCCAACCCAGGGCCATTTCCAAGGCAGTTAATTTTATTGATAGCCGACAATTCTATCTGTATGTGTCACATGTTTTTTTTTTGCTGAATTTGAAAATTAAGGGAGACTAGGATAGATCTATTTCGGCCTTATTTTGGCCTCATCAGCTAGCCATACCCACTGGGACTTGAACCTGCAATCTGAACACACACACACACACACACATACATACCTACTTACAAAGAGAGAGAGAGAGATAAACACACAAACACATAAAAACACACTTTTGATTTTTATTTATTTTTTATTTTTTATTTATCATTATAAAATGTATTTATTTTTTCAAATATAACAAAAAAGACATACACAAAACATATACATACAACATTTGGGAAACAAAAGTTTCCCTACTTTTTTTTTTTGAATGTTCGATCAGAGAATTTTGCTTCTTTCACATAGTATTAATTCTTTTATTTGACCTGTTGCTTTGCTTGAATTTTTATTATTTCTTTGCTGTTCTTTCCTTTAACCAGTCGTAAAATTTCCCCCATATTTTATAATAATCTAAATCTTCCTTTCCCTCTTTTTATTTTTCATCAGGTCATGTATTGTCGGATTGCCAACAGTGAAACGTGATAAGTATTCTGTGTTCAACTTCTTGACTGTTGCTTCAGAGTCCGCATCAGAGAAGCAAAATCGGTCGATGAAAACAGGAGTGCAACAAGAGAATATTCCTAACAGTAAGATTTTAAATTTATCAGAAGAAGATTTTTATCTCTTCAGGACCTGGATCATAGATAGCTTGGCCAGTCAAAGCGTAGAGGATAACGACAGAGTAGAAACCATTGTTTGAAGGGCTGATACAGAATCCCAGGCTAATTGGGAGAAGTACTTGAATGTCTAGGTTGGCTTTTGGCCCCTAAATTTAACATTCCTAATTATCCAAGGCAGTTTTTCTTAAAACCGGATGTATAGAGCCTCGGTGGCACAGTGGTAAGAGTGCAGCACTGCAAGCTACTTCTGCTGATCACCGGCTGCCTGCAGTTTGGCAGATCGAATCTCAGTAGGTTCAAGGCTAACCGAGCCTTCCATCCTTCCAAGGTCGGTAAAATGAGGACCCAGTTGGGAGCAATATGCTGCTTCTCTGTAAATTGCTTAGAAAGGGCTGTAAAGTACTGTGAAACGGAATATATATCTCTTTCTGCCGGGCTCTCTGATAGGAGCCTCCCGAATATTCAAGGGTACAAATTTCAGACACACACACACGTTTTAAAATTCAAAACAATGTTCTTTATCACAAAATTCAAAATAAACAAAGCACTCTTTTTGTATTGCAAAGAGCACTCTTCCCAAAACAACGGGGTAGACTGTACAATTTCCCTTAAGCAGTCATTAAGTATTTAGCTAGCAGCTGTGAAGAAACTTCACACCTCTTCTTCTTCCAACGAAGTGAGACACAAACACACACACACACGTTGCTCTGCTTTGGTTTCAAAGGCGTGAAAAAGCAACAAACTCCAGCAACACAAGATTCCTGACGAACTCCGATCAGATATTCTTCCGCAACGGCCAAACCCACATGCTGCTATTTATAGCAGCAGCGCTAATTACTGGAGCCCCACCCAAACACAGGTGGCCTCCCTTATTTCCTGTAATATGTCCTTACTTGGTCTCTTCTACGCATAATTCTGCGCTTGCGTGGGTCCAAAACGTCATCATCTGAATCAAAGGAAGATAAGGGAGATTGACTGCCTGGGCTGTGTGCCAAGCCCTCCTCTGCCGAGTCACTCCCACCTTCTTCTTCACCCAAGGAAACTAAACTCTGAACTGATTCTGTCGGCAATAACACAGGCCTGTGACATGTTGAATTTCCCCCTGCATCCACCTCCCCATTCCCTGGGGCAGGAGCTGGGCCAGAGCCAATCACAACATAAATCTAAACGCTATTGCTATAAAAAAAAGAAAAAAACTTGGTCGAACTCCCTAGGAAATGTGTCCATTTCTTTCAGAGCCAAAGAAGTCATCCAGATGGGATGTGCCCGACAGAGAGGAGAAGAAAGATACCATCGGTGAATTCATAAGTTTGGCTAGATCCAAGGTTGATGTCCATGTTCAGGACCAACTTCCCAAAGCAGTTGAAGCAAAGGCCAAACCCGGGACTGGTGACCTTGTTCCCACTCAGGTAGAGTGGCTTTGATGCTTCTGTTGTGTTGAAGGAGCGGGGAAGCCAAATGGATGTACGGTGGTACCACTACTTACCAACTTAATTCATTCCGTGACCAAGTAGAAAAGTTTGTAAGAAAAGGCAATTTTTCCCATAGGAATCAATGTAAAAGCAAATAATGCGTGCAATTGGGGAAACTACAGGGAGGGTGGAGGCTCTGTTTCCTTCCAGGAGATTCCTAGAGAGGCCCCATGGAGGCTTCTCCCCACCTTTTCCAGCCCTGTTTCCTCCTAGGAGATTCCTAGACAGGCCCCACAGAAGCTTCTCCCTGCCTTTTCTGGCCCTGTTTTCTCCCCGGAAATTCCTAGAGAGGCCCCACGGAGGCTTCTCCCTGCCTTTTCTGGCCTTGTTTCCTCCCCGGAGATTCCTAGAGAGGCCCCACAGAAGCTTCTCCCTGCCTTTTCTGGCCCTGTTTTCTCCCAGGAGATTCCTAGAGAGGCCCCACAGAAGCTTCTCCCTGCCTTTTCTGGCCCTGTTTTCTCCCAGGAGATTCCTAGAGAGGCCCCAAGGAGGCTTCTCCCTGCCTTTTCCAGCTACAGTTTCAGAAGCTCAGGTTTGTAAGTGGAAAATTATTCTTGAGAAGAGGCAAAAAAAATCTTGAACACCCGGTTCTTATCTAGAAAAGTTCGTAAGTAGAAGCGTTCGTAGGTATAGGTGCCACTGTATAATAAATTGGTAGCTGTAGTATTCTCCGGAGATGGGATCAAGTTATCCTCATGCGTTTCTCCAAAATAGAAGCCCTGGAAACTGAAGTGACCATTTACTAGAGGGATACCGTGCAGGACTCATCTTACGTGTATTATTAGAAATACCTTTATCACGGCACCACATATTACATGCAAAAATTAAAACACAAACATGTGTTTTGGAAGTGCAGAATGCAGGTTTTAATTTGCCCTGAAGTTAAGTTGAAACCGTGGATGAATGAAATTGTGCATTTTTCATAGTTTTGATTTGCATACCCTCTGAAAAGCATGAAATGGTATAGTACGTTGTTTGTTCCGCCTGGCCATGGATTTATCACACAGTACATAATAAACCCGGAAAGAGTTTCATCATCAATAGTTCTTTATCCGCTCATAGGCCAGCAGCTAGAATACAGAACCTGCACTTACTTAAAATAAAATACTAGAGAAAATCTCTCTCTGTTTGTGTATAAATACCTACTGAGATATCTAGGAGGGGCTAGAATCCATCCTGCAGCGTAAAGTACAGATAACTAAGTGGCATTTGTATATTGTATATTGTATAAAAGAGCCGGGGTGGCGTAGCAGATAGAGTGCTGTATTGCAGGCCACTAAAGTTGACTGTAGATCTGTAAGTCAGCGGTTCAAATCTCTTCACCGGCTCAAGGTTGACTCAGCCTTCCATCCTTCCGAGGTGGATAAAATGAGGACCCGGATTATGGGAGCAATAAGCTGGCTCTGTTTTAAAAAAGTGCTATTGCTAACATGTTGTAAGCCGCCCTAAGTCTAAGGAGAAGGACGGCATAAAAATCAAATAAGTAAGTAAGTAAGTAAATAAGTAAATAAGTAAGTAAATAAGTAAGTACAGTGATACCTCGTATTACGAACTTAATTGGTTCTGGGACGAGGTTTGTAAGGTGAAAAGTTTGTAAGACGAAACAATGTTTCCCATAGGAATCAATGGAAAAACGATTAATGCGTGCAAGCCCAAAACTCACCCCTTTTGCCAGCCGAAGCGCCCGTTTTTGTGCTGCTGGGATTCCGCTGAGGCTCCCCTCCACGGGAAACCCCACCTCCGGACTTCCATGTTTTTGTGATGCTGCGATTTCACTGAGGCTCCCCTCGCTGGGAAACCCCACCTCCGGACTTCCATTGCCAGCGAAGTGCCCGTTTTTGCACTGCTGGGATTCCCCTGCAGCATTGCAAAAACACGGAAGTCCGGAGGTGGTGTTTCCCATGGAGGGGAGCCTCAGGGGAATCCCAGCAGCACAAAAACAGGCGCTTTGCTGGCAACAGAAGTCTGGAGGCGGGGCATCCCAGTGGCGGCGGCTTGGGTTTGTAAGGTGAAAATAGTT
Organism: Erythrolamprus reginae; assembly: GCF_031021105.1. Classification (NCBI taxonomy): domain Eukaryota; kingdom Metazoa; phylum Chordata; class Lepidosauria; order Squamata; family Dipsadidae; genus Erythrolamprus; species Erythrolamprus reginae. Next base: position 12,825,618 of record NC_091958.1, read on the forward strand.
TGGAAGAAGAGGCAAACAAATCTTAAACCCCGGGTTTGTATCTTGAAAAGTTTGTATGACGAGGGGTTTGTAAGACGAGGTATCACTGTAAGTAAATAAATAAATAAGTAAATAAGTAAGTAAGTAAATAAGTAAATAAATAAGTAAATAAGTAAGTGAATGAATGAATGAATGAATGAATATTTTGTAAGAGTTGAGGTGGAAACAGAACTCTTCAACAGTTTTCTCTTTCGTTATGGCTTAACTTGGCAGAGAAATGCACTGCTTCTTTTTTACTTTTTGTTTTCTTTGTGGTTCAGACTTCGGGCCCACCCAGTGGCCCAAGCGAAGCTGCCGTGGAAGAAGAAAGCCGGCCTTCCATGGATATATTTAAAGCCATCTTTGCCAGTTCCTCGGACGAGAAATCCTCTTCTGAAGGAGAGAGTGATGGAGAAGAGTCGGCTGCGACACCCCCGGAAGGGGAGTCCGAAAACGCAAAGCCTTGCGACTCACCTGGGGTCCCATTACCTGTTGCTCAAGGTATTTATTATTGGCACAACCCCATTAAAAACCAGCCAAATCCTCTGATATATAATGCTTTGTATAACCCCTGCCATTTTAGGGCAAGCATCTTTCTTTCTTTCTTTCTTTCTTTCTTTCTTTCTTTCTTTCTTTCTCTCTCTCTCTCTCTCTCTCCCTCCCTCCCTTCCTCCCTCCCTCCCTCCCTTCTTCCTTCCTTCCTTCCTTCCTTCCTTCCCTCCCCCTCTTTTTCCTTCCTTCCTTCTTTTCTTCTTTCTTTCTTTCCTTCTTTCCTTCTTTCCTTCCTTCCTTCCTTCCTTCCTTTTTCGTTCGTTCCCTGTGAAACGGTCCTTCGACCCCTAAAGGGGTCCCAATTCCCAGGTTGAGAACCACTGCTTTACAGCTTGCAAATAGCCACATTAATGGAAATACGTGAAGGATTTGGGGAACACAATGCTTATTCCATCAGTGGCATGGTAGTTTGATATGTTGCAGCCGTTGGGGAGTTTTGGGGCAGTTTTATGAAATCCTTGATAAAAAGCTGAGTATGCGAGATATTTGTAATAAGGAAATCTTTATGTGCTTTGGGGATACGTTCATAGAAATGTACCGTACCTTACAGCATCCTTTAATGGTATGTCAGCATTTAAGATGGACTTTGAAATGGTCTAATAGGTCAGTGGGCTATATAAAGTGATTTGTTATGTTGTCTTTTAAACATGGTCTCCCTATTTATTATTTTTGTCCTCAAAGAAACTGAAGTGACACCTGAGAATTTGGGTACCATAACTCCAACCTCAAAGGAAGTAGTTGATCCGGGAGAATTTGGACCAAGATTGCCTCCTGTTGCTTATTCTGGTAAAAACATTTATTAAATGTTAAGTATTAATTTCATATATATCGACTCTTTCCATTTAAAAAATATTGCACACAGGAATCTATTGCCTGTTGGTCTTTTTTATTTCATGGGCTACAGAAATACTGTAGATGGAAGCTAATCAAACAGTATAATTTTTATTAAAAATCATGATTTAATTAGGGTAGACACCTAAGACTTGCTCAAGCCAATAGAAAACTAATAGAAAAACAATGAAAGAAAGAAAGAAAAAATTGGTCAGCAAAAGTGCGAGAAAAGGGTGAAAATTAAAAGAGAAAGAAAATATTTTAAGATGGCTTTCTATGTTCATTTTAGCAGCTACATGTACAATTATAAATTTATTTATTATTTATTTATTTATTAGATTTGTATGCCGCCCCTCTCCGCAGACTTGGGGCGGCTCCCAATAGTGATTAAAAAAAAATGTATTGACAAATCTAATAATTTAAAATCTAAAATAGCAATTGTACATTTAAAAAATCTAAAAACAAGGAACCCCAATATAAAAAACATACATACAGTCATATCATGCACTAAAACTACATAGGCAGGGGGAGATGTCTCAGTTCCCCCACGCTTGACGACAGAGGTGGGTTTTGAGGAGTTTACGAAAGGCAAGGAGGGTAGGGGCAGTTCTAATCTCTGGAGGGAGCTGATTCCAGAGGGTCGGAGCCACCACAGAGAAGGCTCTTCCCCTGGGTCCCGCCAGGCGACATTGTTTAGTTGACGGGACCCGGAGAAGGTCAACTTTGTGGGACTTGACCCGTTGCTGGGATTCGTGCGGCAGAAGGCGGTCTCGCAGGTATCCTGGTCCGGTGCCGTGAAGGGCTTTATAGGTAATAACCAACACTTTGAATTGTGACCGGAAACTGATCGGCAACCAGTGCAGACTGCGGAGTGTTGGAGTAACACGGGCATATTTGGAAAAGCCCATGATTGCTCTTGCAGCTGCATTCTGCACGATCTGAAGTTTCCGAACACTTTTAAACACTAAATTTACCTCTCACTCTAAAGTTATATCATGCCTCTCTTTTTCCCTATAGTCTATTCTATCTAATCATCATTACCATTTGCCACAAGTTCACTTTTTTCATTTTTACTCCTAAAGTCCATCAGAGGCTTCCAGTCACCGAAAAATATAGATAATGTCTTTTAAGTTACCGATTTAAGTAATTTACAATACGAGGGGTCTTCAGTGCTCTGAGCTTGGTTGATTTTTGTAGACGTTTCATTAGCCAAACTATGTAACATCATCAGTCACCAAGTGCCCTTCATTTCAACCCTGAGCTACAAATACTCTTCTCTTTATCGATTTATGTATTTCAGCAGATTGTATCATTGTCATACATTCCTCCAGAGTGGGCCGTGTTAAATCTTTCCATCTTCTGCTTGTTGTTCCTGAGCATCGTTATACAGTCCCTAAAAGTGCAACCAGTGCTCGTATAAATAGATCAGGGATTTTGTTTGCATGAAGAAATTCACAAAGATGCTATTCTCGGAGAATCTAAAATAATAGCTCAGCAGCTTTCAGTGCTTCTTCTTTCAACAGTTCTTCTGTCTCTGACAAATGTTTTAGGTGCAGCTGAAGCGGTTGCGGAAGACAAACCCCCAAAGATCAAAGAAAAACACAAGAAAAAAGAACACAAAAACAAAAAGGAAAAGGTATTTTTGATGTTTGTTTTTTAACCTCTTCTCAAAATCCTTGTTCTTTTGTAATCTTGTTTACAGCGCAGAAGGAGTTTAGAGTCACATCTATCTATCTATCTATCTATCTATCTATCTATCTATCTATCTATCTATCTATCTATCTACCTACCTACCTACCTACCTACCTACCTACCTACCTACTTACCTACCTACCTACCTATCTATCTATCATCTATTTAGCTATTTATTTATTATCTATGTATTTATCCATCTATCTATTATCTATCTATCTATCTATCTATCTATCTATCTATCTATCTATCTATCTATCTATTTACCTACCTACCTACCTACCTACCTATCTATCTATCTATCTATCTATCTATCTATCATCTATTTAGCTATTTATTTATTACCTATGTATCTATCCATCTATCTATTATCTACCTATCTATCTATCTATCTATCTATCTATCTATCTATCTATCTATCTATCTACCTACCCATCTAGCTATCTAGCTATCTAGCTATTTATTTATTATCTATCTACCTACCTACCTAGCCACCTACCCATACCCATAATTCAATGCCCAGGGAGGGCGAAAACACCTCCCACCTGCCAGAGGCCCTCTGGAGGCCGGAAACAGGCTGTTTCCCAACTTCTGGTGGAGCCGGTAGCCTCTTGTTTTGCCCTCTCCAGATTCCAAAGTCTTCCTTGGAGCTGAGGGAGGGTAAAAACGTCCTCCCCCATCCCTTTGGAGGCTCTCTGGAAGCCAAAAACACCCTCCCAGAGTCTTTGTGTGATCCAAAAATCAGCTGGCCGGCACACGGATGAACATTGGAGCTAAGCTAGGGCAAAGGCTTGTCTGCCAGCAGATATGGCTCTGCTTGCCACCTGTGGCACCCGTGCCATAGGTTCGCCATCACTGCTTTGAGTATACCTCCGTGGTCCTTTCCAACTCATTATTCCTTTTTTTTTTTCAGAAAAAGAAGCACAAGAAATCCAAGCACAAGGCCAAGCACAAGAACAAGAAATCGGAGAAGAACAGCAGCTCAGACACAGCCGAGAGCAGCGGGGAGGAAGGAAAGACCAATATATCCCCCCAGGAATTTTTAAGAAAGTAAGCAGGCAAAGAGAGTCAGTATTTCTATTGTATGCAAGTGGACATTTTTTTTGTTTTGTTTTTATTGGAAGGAAACCTTTGCATTAAAAAAAGGTACCTGGTGTTTCTACATTGCTTTTAATTTTCTGAATGGTCAGCTAGATTCGGGGGCCAAAAGATTTTAGCTGAATGTTTCTCAACCTTGGCCTCTTAAACTTAAATTCTGAGAGTTGAAGTCTACATATCTTCAAGTGGCCACAGTTAAGAAATACTGGTCTGTCTTCTCTCTGTTTCTCCAGTTTGCCAACATTTAGGAAAAGTAATTTAAAAAAAAAAACCTAAGTTCCCTAGTGCTGCTTTGTATAAAAAAGGGAGAAAGAAATGGCAATGTTTTTTGTGCTCATACCTGTAAATTATAATTCAAAGTAGGGTGCATCTGGGTTTACACATCAGACTGAAACTCAGTCCAGTCATCACTTGTATGGTTTACTGCAAGATGGCACTCCTGTGTCTTGCCGCATGGATAGAACACAAGTCAGTTGGAAGGGACCTAGGAGGTCTTCTAGTCTAACCCCCTAATTAGGCAGGAAACCCTACACCACTTCACACAATTGGTTATCCAACATCTTCTTAAAAATCTCCAGTGTTGGAGCAACCACTGATCAAATTTTTCTAACTGTCAGGAAATTTCTCCTTTGTCCTAAGTTACTTCTCTCCTTGTTTAGTTTCCACCCATTGCTTCTTGTCCTACCTTCAGGTGCTTTGGAGAAGAGCTTGACTCCTTTTTTGTGGCAACCCATGAGATATTGGAAGGCTGCTATCATGTCTCTCCTGGTCTTCTTTTCATTAAACTAGACATATCCTGTTCCTGTGACCATATGTTTTAGCCTCCAGTCCCCTAATCATTTTTTGTTGCTCTTCTCTGCACTCTTTTTAAGAGTCTTTCTTTCTACATCGTGACGACCAAACGCTTATTTAAGATAGAGCCATAGTGGTCAAGGTCTCCAGAAAACCTGATCCATAACACAGGTCTACAAAAAAACATTTTTTGTAATCATCGCAGTTGACCTTGTACTTTTCTGAATCATTTTTTGTTCTGATTTCAAATATCGTATCTCGAGGTACCACTGTGTGTGTGTGTGTGTGTGTGTGTATATGTATGTATGTATATATATATATATATATATATATATATATATATATATATATATACACACACACACACACACACACACACACACACACACACACACACAGTGGTACCTCGAGATACGAGTTTAATTCGTTCCGGACCTGGGCTCTTAAGTCGAGCAGCTCTTATCTCGAACGACTTTTCCCCATAGGAATTAATGTAAATAATTTTAATTGGTTCCAGCCCTCAAAAAACTCACAAAGTTAGTCTAAATTATGCAGAAAGACATGTTTTTAATGAAGAAATGTACATGTACATAAAAATGAATAATGAAGTTTCTTTCACTTAACTTGTAAACTTTCTTAAACTTTTAAATTTACATATGTTCAACTTCTCTGCCACCCAATCCTGTAGGACAGAGGTCCCCAACCCTTTTTGCACCAGGGACCGGCTTTAAGCGATCAAGAGAGGAATGGGTGAATGAATGGACGGAGGGTGGGAAGGAAGGAAGGAAAGAGGGAAGGGACAGGAACAGAGGAAGGAAGCAAGGAAACTTATGAAAGGGGAGAGTAAGAGAGGAATGAGTGAAGGGAGGGAGGGAGGGAAGAAGGTGGGAAGGAGAAAGAAAAGAAGAAATAGAGGAAGGGAAGGTAAAAGAGAGAAAGAAAAAGAGCAAGAAAGAAAGCAAGCAAGAAAGAAAGAAAGGGGGAAGGGACAGGAACAGAGGAAGGAAGCAAGGAAACTTATGAAAGGGGAGAGTAAGAGAGGAATGAGTGAAAGGAGGGAGGGAGGGAAGAAGGTGGGAAGGAGAAAGAAAAGAAGAAATAGAGGAAGGGAAGGTAAAAGAGAGAAAGAAAAAGAGCAAGAAAGAAAGCTGCAAGCCCCCCCCCGAGCCCCCCAGGCCGGCTGCAACCTTTTAAAACACGTGCGCCGCTTCGCAGCTGTCTCCTGAAGCCGAACGTGGAAGTTAGCGTTTGGCTTCAGGAGACAGCTCCTTGGCGCTTGTATCTCGAATTTGGGCTTGTAAGTAGAACAAAAATATCTCTCCCCTCCCAGCTCTATAAGGTTTAGGAAATATACTGGCGATATTAAGAAAATATTCCACATACATTGAAAATGTAGAAATAACGTAATAACAAAGATGCTTCTATATCAGAAACTTTATGTGATACAGCAAAACGAAGCATATTTTTCGAATCAGCACATCAAACTGCATAAAACAGACATTACTTTTGCTGATGATTTTTTTGTGTTGACCAGCGTAATCAATAAGCAACTTTTTAAATGTTAAAAGTCAGTATCATTATCATCCCTTGTGGGGTGGAGTCTTGGGCAACTGAATGGAGCTGAGTGTTTGTTTGTTTGTTTGTTTGTTTGCCACCCCTCTCCGAAGACTCGGGGCGGCTCACAACACTAATAAAAACAATATAGCAGTGGAACAAATCTAATATTACAAAACATATAAAACCCTATCATTATTTTAAAAAACCAAACAGCACATTCATATCAAACATAAAACAAAGTATTAAAAAAAGCCTGGGGGAAAGGTGTCTCAACTCCCCCATGCCTGGCGGTATAAATGAGTCTTGAGTAGTTTACGAAAGACAGGGAGGGTGGAGGCAGTTCTAATCTCCGGGGGGAGTTGGTTCCAGAGGGCCGGGGCCACCACAGAGAAGGTTCTTCCCCTGGGGCCCGCCAAACGACATTGTTTAGTCGACGGGACCCGGAGAAGGCCAAATCTGTGGGACCTTATCGGTCGCTGGGATTCGTGCGGTAGCAGGCGGTTCCGGAGGTACCCTGGTTTACTGGATGCCCTTCCTGTCACCAATGCCGAGTCTTGTTCACAGCAGATATATTCTCAGTGTGCCCAGAGAGAGAGAAATATCTGCCTCTACCTAGGATAGAACTCACAGCCTCCTGATTGTGAGGCGAGAGTTTCACCTTTAGGCCACTGCACCATTCATTAAAACTCAGTAGCATCTCCTGGAGTGATTTTAAGAAGTGCAATTCACAGTAGCGCAGATGAAGGATTTTTAAAGTGTCAGGGCTTCAGTCATCCTGGTGTCCAGTGCACGATGTAAAAATTAAATAGTGCTGCCATGATTGCCATCTTAATATTTTTCTATTCTCTGCTGGAGGTCATACTGTCCCCCAGGTAGAACATTGTGGTCAGTACACTGCTGATTCAACTATTATTAATGTAGGAAGGCAATTTAAAGCTCTGGGGAACACAATGGAGTTAGCAAGAAGATGCCAATCTAGTTTGCAGTCTGAAGACAAGCTACAGATCCTTGAAACTTGCTTGAAATTGATCAGAGCAGCGAGGTGGAATTCCTATATATAATATTATGTTTTTAATGATCATCCTAATAGTGTCAGATCTTCTGGATTTGATTGTTTCATTTCCTTGGTGGGATTGATTCGGAATTAATTGCATAAAAAGCAGCAGCCTAAAGCAATTTTTTAAAGGGAGTGAAATGTTTTTAACATTATTCTTAGATGATTTTTATAAAACTTTGGTTCTCTCGGGTGAATTATATGATTTCTTCTTTATGTATTGGTCGTTTGGCTTTACTAATGAGATAATTTTTTTTCATTCTTCAAATAATAATCAAATCAGTTGATGGTATCTAAACTCCCCAGCAAATTTGGAAAGATAATCATTTGAAGGGAGAGTGCCAAAGGCATTCTCATTAATTAGAAAAGCAAATTAATCTAATAAATAGATGAACAAACTGTCAATATTTAATTATGGATAACATTTTTAAATTGCTCATTTAAAAATCAATGTCTTAAGGTTTATTGTTTATTTTTTAGAATTTAAAAGCCTTTTAAGAATTGATAGAAAGGTTGTAGTTTGGCTTGAAATGATTTTATTTATCACAATATATTTCTTCTCTTTATTCCTCTGTTTATTTTAGGCTGAAAAACCTCCCACTTGTAAAGCGGTAGCTTGGATTGAATTTCTGGACCCAAAACAGATCTCCTCTATGATGGCAGATCATCCATATAAAGCATTGCCCGTGTCCTTTAAATACAGTATTTGCCTTGGCTTGTTTATTTCTTTTTATTTCAAAGTTTTAAAAAAATAAATTCAAACTTTTTGCACAGTGCAAAAGATCCTATTCTGCGAGGGACAATGAAAATGCTGCATTTTAATGATAAAAGCATGCGAAAAATTAAGTTGACTGATCTTCCATTGTCAAATATTTTGTTGAGCATTCTTAACAAAATAGGTGGGAAGGATCCTTTATGGCAGCGTTTTCCAACCTTGGCCACTTGAAGATATTTGGACTTCAACTCCCAGAATTCCCCAGCCAGCAAATGGTGGCTGGGGAATTCTGGGAATTGAAGTCCAGATATCTTCAAATGGCCAAGGTTGGGAAACACTGCTTTATGGAATATGTTGGAGTGTGCGAACCCTTCTTGGCTGCAGTGAATTGTCCCGCAGCAAGTTTTCCCATAACAATTTGGCCACGGTAAGTTTGACTGGCTAGTTGGCCACAGTGAGTTGTCCCATTCAGGGCTTGGCAGATGTGAGCAGCTGTTGGTTGGGGTGTACACCTGCTGAGCCAGAAATATTCATCCATTGAAATGCCCTAAGAAGATTAGAAGTACCAAATAAAGGGAGGAAAAACATGGCCTCCCTAAAACAACTGAACGGTGTTCTGCGTTTTGGGCGAAGACAGCAGGAATTCTGGGAGTTGAAGTCCTCCAGGCTTTAAAGTTGCCAAGGTTGGAGACCCCTATCCTAAAGCCGCCCACGTGATTCCTAGATATGATCCTGGCAGGATGGGAACAGGAAAAAAAAACAACACAAAAGAAAGATGTCAGAGAAAACAAACTGTTGGGAACCAAGAAGAAAAGAGGGCATTAATCATCCTTGCCAAAGGGCTGGGCGAAGAGCCAGTGTTTGGGGCCCTTTGAAATACCATCTGCAATATGTGTTCACTGACCCACTTTTGGGATAGCCAAGGATTTATTATTTGGACTTATTTATTATTTGGATTTGTTTAAGATTTGGATTTATTTATTATTTGGACTTATTTATTATTTGGATTTATTTATTATTTGGTTTTATTTATTGTTTGCATTTGTTTAATATTTGGATTTATTTATTATTTGGATTTGTTTATTATTTAGATTTATTTATTATTTGGATTTATTTATTATTTGGATTTATTTATTATTTGGACTTATTTATTATTTGGATTTATTTATTATTTGGTTTTATTTATTGTTTGGATTTGTTTAATATTTGGATTTATTTATTATTTGGACTTATTTATTATTTGGATTTATTTATTATTTGGTTTTATTTATTGTTTGGATTTGTTTAATATTTGGATTTATTTATTACTTTGGATTTGTTTATTATTTAGATTTATTTATTATTTGGATTTGTTTATTATTTAGATTTATTTATTATTTGGATTTATTTATTTATTATTTGGATTTGTTTAATATTTGGATTTACGTATTTATTATTTGGATTTATTTATTTATTATTTGGATTTATTTATTATTTGGATATCTAGGCCACCCTTCTCCATGGCCTCGGGGCAGCTTACAAAGCAAGAATAAATACAAAGTAGAACATGTAAGAAATCCAAATGTTAAAACTCCTCTAATCTAATCTAAAAACCACAGTTTTTAAAAAAACAATCATCCATCATTCATTCCATCACAATTATACATATGTCCGGAGCAGGGTTCCTTCAATTCATTTTTTTCCCTTTCCCCCCAAAGCTTCACCCTCAAATTTATCCCTTGATCCTTTTTTTCACAACCCCAGAGACTCTTTATATAGGTGGTCTTCAAGTTAATGTTTAATGCAGTTTAATGTTTCCATATGTAAAATAATGCACTTGGGGAAAAGGAATCCTCAATCTGAGTATTGTATTGGCAGTTCTGTGTAAGCAAAAACTTCAGAAGGGAAGGATTTAGGGGTAGTGATTTCTGACAGTCTCAAAATGGGCGAACAGTGTGGTCGGACGGTAGGGAAAGCAAGTAGAATGCTTGGCTGCATAGCTAGAGGTATAACAAGCAGGAATGGGATCCCGCTGTATAGAGCACTGGTGAGACCACATTTGGAATACTGTACTGTGTTCAGTTCTGGAGAACTCACCTACAAAAAGATATTGATAAAATTGAACGTGTCCAAAGACGGGCTACAAAAATGGTGGAAGGTCTGAAGCATAAAACTTATCAGGAAAGACTTCATTAATTCAATCTGTATAGTCTGGAGGACAGAAGGAAAAGAGGACATGATCGAAACATTTAAATGTGTTAAAGGATTAAAATAAGGTTCAGGAGGGAAGTGTTTTTAATAGGGAAGTGAACCCAAGAACAAGGGGGCACAGTCTGAGGTTAGTTGGAAAGATCAGAAGCAACGTGAGAAAATATTATTTTACTGAAAATAGTAGATGCTTGGAACAAGCTTCCATCAGATGTGGTTGTTAAATCCTCAGTAACTGAATTTAAACATGCCTGGGATAAACACATATCCATCCTAAGATAAAATACAGGAAATAGCATTAGGGCAGACTAGATGGACCATGAGGTCTTTTTCTGCCATCAATCTTCTATGTTTCTAAGTTACAGCCACGATTGAGCCCAAAATTTCTGTCACTAAGCAAGACGTCTGTTAAAAGAGTTTCTTGGCCACAGTGGTTAAGTATACCTCTGCAGTTGTTAGGTTACTCACACTGATATCGACATCGCTTCTCAGAAGGTCGCAAAAGACCACGTGACACTGGGACATCGCAACCGTTATAACTACTAGTCAATGGCCAAGGACCTGAATTTGGCCACAACGGTCATTAAGTGTAAAAAACAGTCGTAAGTCATTTTTTGTTCCACTGCCGTTGTAAAGAGATGGCTAAATGAATGGTTGTAAGCTGAGGACTGTGTATGATTCATCTAATAGTGATTCATTTAATGAATGAAAAAGGGTTTCGCCCTTCATTTAACAAGCGAAAAAGGTTGTAAAATGGGATGGCACACTTGACCAGCGCCTAACTTAGCAACAGAAACACGGAACCCAATTTCCATCATCAATCAAGGACTTTCCTGTGTTTGGTCTCCTTAAGAATTGGCAACGTGGCTGGCACAATGTACACTGCTCAAAAAAAAAGTAAAGGGAACACTCAAATATCATATCCTAGATCAGAATGAATGAAATGTTCTCATTGAATACTTCGTTCTGTACAAAGTTGAGTGTGCACAAATCCCAGCGGCCATTTAGGTCCCACAGAGTTGGCCTTCTCCAGGTTCCGTCAACCAGACAATGACGTTTGGTGGGGCCTTCTCCATGGGGGCCCCGACCCTCTGGAGATTCGTACTGCCCACACCCTCCTTACCTTCTGCAAGAGTGGTTAGATGAGTGTTAAGACTCATCTATGTCGCCAGGTCTGGGGCAATTAAATCTGCCCCCCCGACTAATAATTCTGATAGATGATGTGATTGTATCGTATGATTGAGTAATACACAGGGTTTTTAGCTATAGTTTTTTTAATGTGTTACATTTGTACTGTACACTGTTTTTATATTTACTCTGTGAACCACGCCGAGTTTTCAGAGAATGGAGGCATACAAATATTACTATTATTATTATTATTATTATTATTATTATTATTATTATTATTATTTAGATTTGTATGCCGCCCCTCTCCGGAGACTCGGGGCGGCTCACAACAATAATAAAGACTATTATGGCGGAACAAATAATAATAATAACAATAATAATAACAATAATAATAATATAATAAGAACAACAATAACAACAACAACAACAACAATAATCAGTGTTGCTTCCTAAGTGGACAGTTTGATTTCGCAGAAGTTTGATTTACTTGGAGTTATATTGTGTTGTTTAAGTGTTCCCTTCATTTTTTTGAGCAGTGTAGATTCATTTTCTATCCAATCATAAAATTTTCACCCATACGTGGCCCGATGTATTGATGGCACATATTAATCAAAGCCTCCCCATCCTCCACTTAGGCCTCCCCCCCGGCCTGTCCCAAGAGGGTCGCTCTTTCTAATAGCCCCCCCGCCCTCCTTTGCTGGCTGGAGAAGATCCCCCCTAGAGGGATCTTTCGCTGGAAGCCGAAATCTGGCTGGTTAAAAGGAGACCTCAAGAAAGGGAGGGTCTTCCCTCCGCCAGCCCCTCAAGGGTCCGCTTGGACTTGGCTTTGGTCCCGTTCCTCGGAAGGTCCGCGGCATATCAAAGGAATCCCCCCGGGCGGAGGTCTTCCGTTGCCAGCTGCAGCCGACTCCCACTCACCTCGCCCCCCGCCCCAACTTCGCTTCAATTTACTGGAAACCCCGAAATCACCGCCGCCGCGCGCCCCTCCGCGGAGCTTGGTCGGTTGCTAAGAGCCGCCGGACGAGCGAGCGAGGGAGCAAGCGGCGGCTTTGGAGAAAGGAAGCAGGAAGGGAAGAGAAGGAGAAGGAAGGAAAGGAGGGAAAGGAAGGGAAGAAGGGAAGGAAGAAGGGAAGGAAAGAAGAGAAAGGAAGGGAGGGAGGGAAAGGAAGGGAAGAAAGGGAAGGGAAGAAGAAAAGGAAAGGAAGGGAATTTAAGGGAAAGGAAGGAAGGAAAGAAAGGGAAGGGAAGAAGGGAGGGGAAAAGGGAAGGGAAGAAAGGAAGGGAAGGGAAGAAGAAAGGGAAGGAAGAAGGAAAGGAAAGGAAAGAAGGGAAAAGAAAGAAAGGGAAGGAAGAAGGGAAGGAAGAAAGGAAGGAAAGAAGGGGGAAAAGGAAAGAAAGAAGGGAAGGGAGAAGGAAAGGAAAGGAAAGAAAAGAAGGGAAATGAAAGAAAGGTAAGGGAAAGGAAGAAGGGAAGGAAGAAAGGAAGGAAAGAAGGAAAAGAAAGGAAAGAAAGAGAAGGGAAGAAGGGAAGGAAGAAGGAAAGGAAGGAAAGAAACATAAGGGAAAGGAAGAAGGGAAGGGAAGGGGGAAGGGAAGAAGAAAAGGAAAAGGAGAAAGGAAAGGAAAGAAGGAAAACAAAACCGGGAGAGGGGTCTCTCCTCTTGCTCAGAGATGTCTCTGGAGTCCCCCAGCTACGACCCCCTGGCCATCAGTGGCCCAAAGGAGAAGGACTGGAAAGGGGACCAAGAGAAATTGGCCAAGGTGGGGAGAAACACCGTGGAGCAGGAGAGGGGAGGTTTGGTCTTACTCTTCATAATAAGGTCTGTCCTTGGAGTGGACCCTCCTGGAGAAGAAACTCTTATGAACTAGGGTCCTCCTGACCTAACCTTTTCCTTTCTCCAACAACAACCCTGCAGAGACAGCCAAATCCAAAAGGGTGGGACACAGACCAACAGAATGGCCATGGCTCCAGGATTGGCCCAGGATGGCTGGCATGCTACTTTCAGTTTGATTTAAAATTGATAAGTGGATAATAATAATAATAATAACATCAGCAGGTCTCCTTAATGGATGTTTTCGACATCGGAATGCTTCTTTAATCATCAATATTGGGGGAAAAGCATAATGGTTCCAATGCCAGATCAAAAATTATTCACCAAACAAAAATAGAAAACTACCCAACTCGTTTACGGCTCTTTTCTCTAACCAACAACTTTGCTACAAGGATACAAGACTTTGCTACAAGAGTGGGACAATATAGAGACTGGGTGGTAGTAAGCCAAAAAAGAAGTAAATTACAAGGGTATCCTGCCTAAGCAGAGGGTTGGACTAGAAGACCTCCAGGGTCCCTTCCAACTCTTCTCTTCTCATCTCTTCTCATCTCATCTCTTCTCTTCTAATCTCTTCTCTTCTTTTCTCTTCTCATCTCTTCTCATCTCATCTCTTCTCATCTCTTCTCTTCTCTTCTCATCTCTTCTCTTCTCATCTCTTCTCATCTCTTCTCATCTCTTCTCATCTCTTCTCTTCTTTTCTCATCTCTTCTCTTCTTTTCTCTTCTCATCTCTTCTCATCTCATCTCTTCTCATCTCTTCTCTTCTCTTCTCATCTCTTCTCTTCTCATCTCTTCTCATCTCTTCTCATCTCTTCTCATCTCTTCTCTTCTTTTCTCTTCTCATCTCTTCTCATCTCTTCTCATCTCTTCTCATCTCATCTCTTCTCTTCTAATCTCTTCTCTTCTTTTCTCTTCTCATCTCTTCTCATCTCATCTCTTCTCATCTCTTCTCTTCTCTTCTCATCTCTTCTCTTCTCATCTCTTCTCATCTCTTCTCATCTCTTCTCATCTCTTCTCTTCTTTTCTCTTCTCATCTCTTCTCATCTCATCTCTTCTCATCTCTTCTCTTCTCTTCTCATCTCTTCTCATCTCATCTCTTCTCATCTCTTCTCTTCTCTTCTCATCTCTTCTCTTCTCATCTCTTCTCATCTCTTCTCATCTCATCTCTTCTCTTCTCATCTCTTCTCTTCTCATCTCTTCTCATCTCATCTCTTCTCATCTCTTCTCTTCTCTTCTCATCTCTTCTCTTCTCATCTCTTCTCATCTCTTCTCATCTCTTCTCATCTCTTCTCATCTCTTCTCATCTCTTCTCTTCTTTTCTCTTCTCATCTCTTCTCATCTCATCTCTTCTCATCTCTTCTCTTCTCTTCTCATCTCTTCTCTTCTCATCTCTTCTCATCTCTTCTCATCTCTTCTCTTCTCATCTCTTCTCTTCTCATCTCTTCTCTTCTCTTCTCATCTCTTCTCTTCTCATCTCTTCTCTTCTCATCTCTTCTCATCTCTTCTCTTCTCATCTCTTCTCTTCTCTTCTCATCTCTTCTCTTCTCATCTCTTCTCATCTCTTCTCATCTCTTCTCATCTCTTCTCATCTCTTCTCTTCTTTTCTCTTCTCATCTCTTCTCATCTCATCTCTTCTCATCTCTTCTCTTCTCTTCTCATCTCTTCTCTTCTCATCTCTTCTCATCTCTTCTCATCTCTTCTCATCTCTTCTCTTCTTTTCTCTTCTCATCTCTTCTCATCTCATCTCTTCTCATCTCTTCTCTTCTCTTCTCATCTCTTCTCTTCTCATCTCTTCTCATCTCTTCTCATCTCTTCTCTTCTCATCTCTTCTCTTCTCATCTCTTCTCATCTCTTCTCATCTCTTCTCATCTCATCTCTTCTCTTCTAATCTCTTCTCTTCTTTTCTCTTCTCATCTCTTCTCATCTCATCTCTTCTCATCTCTTCTCTTCTCTTCTCATCTCTTCTCTTCTCATCTCTTCTCATCTCTTCTCATCTCTTCTCATCTCTTCTCATCTCTTCTCATCTCTTCTCATCTCTTCTCATCTCATCTCTTCTCATCTCTTCTCTTCTCTTCTCATCTCTTCTCTTCTCATCTCTTCTCTTCTCTTCTCATCTCTTCTTTTCTCTTCTTTTCTCTCCTCTTCTCTTCTCCTCTCTCCTCCCCTCCCTCCCCTTCCCTTTCACTCCACTCCACTCTACTCTAATCTACTCTACTCTACTCTACTCTACTCTATTCTATTCTACTTTAGTGTACTTTATCCTGTTCTAGTCTACTCTATTCTGTTGTAGTCTACTCTATTCTGTTCTACTCTACTCTATTCTGTTCTACTCTACTCTACTCTTATTCTGTTCTACTCTACTCTACTCTATTCTACTCTTCCCTACCCTACCCTACCCTACCCTATCCTGCCTTACTCTACCCTACAAGCTAATAATGAGCTATCTTGGTTTATTCACAGATTCACTTCAATATTTTAAAAGGCCATACCAATGCTGTGACCTCCTGTCATTTTTGTTTCGATGATACCAAAATTATTTCAGGCTCTTTCGATACCACAGTGAAACTTTGGGTAAGTTTTGTTTTAAGGGCATAAGAAGACAACTGCTTGAGCTCACTGTTCACAAGTCTAAACGATAATTTAATATAGGAAAACAAAGGCTACATTTTTCATAACTGAAAGCCCTTGTCAGAATTTTATAATATCTCCAAATTATAAAGAAAAACTGGGAATAGCCATAGCATTTAGACTTACATACCACCCCAGTTCATAATATATACTGCTCAAAAAACTAAAGGGAACACTTAAACAACACAATATAACTCCAAGTAAATCAAACTTCTGTGAAATCAAACTGTCCACTTAGGAAGCAACACTGATTGACAATCAGTTTCACATGCTGTTGTGCACATTCAACTTTGTACAGAACAAAGTATTCAATGAGAATATTTCATTCCTTCAGATGTGTTGTTTGAGTGTTCCCTTTATTTTTTGAGCAGTGTATATTTGAATATATCATCAAAGAACTTAATTAAGTACCCAAAAGTATATTATTATACTTTTATTTCTGCCTTTTTCCTCTTCTGGAGGGCTAGTCCAATTCTTTGGGTTGGGGATTAGCTGGAAATATTAAGAACCCACACTTTGATATACTGGATGTGCTATTAATTGGAATTAAATGATGGTCTTTTTTCACTCTCAGTGTGTAACTGGATAACCCATCTTAGAAACATAGAAGACTGACGGCAGAAAAAGACCACATGGTCCATCTAGTCTGCCCTTATACTATTTCCTGTATTTTATCTTACAATGGATATACTGTATGTTTATCCCAGGCATGTTTAAATTCAGTTACTGTGGATTTACCAACCACGTCTGCTGGAAGTTTGTTCCAAGGATCTACTACCCTTTCAGTAAAATAATATTTTCTCACGTTGCTTTTGATCTTTCCCCCAACTAACCTCAGATTGTGTCCCCTTGTTCTTGTGTTCACTTTCCTATTAAAAATACTTCCCTCCTTGTCTCTATTGAAGGATACTGCCTCTTCTATTTGCATCCACACTTTTAAAGACCAGCATACTGGGCCAGTTTCAGAATGTTGCCTGACTCCTGATAATCGAAGGTGATTATTTTATTCTATCTTATGCATGGGGTTTAAATGTATATTGTTATTAGATGTTCACCTGAACAGAACCTTGTTATAATGTCTTGCTTAGGACAATTTGGAAAAGACCAGAAAATCTCTAAGCAGAAAATATTAATTTTATTAGAAAGTTTTTGCATAGCTTATACTTTCTCTTCAAGGAGAAACAGTGCCAAGATGTTAAAGTTTCTCAGTCTGGCTCAGAAAAGATAATAAAGGAATTGCCTGGATCATTATGATCCAATGCTATGTTCCAAGTGACAATTGGAGGTGTTGTAATTTTTTTATAAAATGCCCCAAAGTGATTCCTTCCTTCCTTCCTTCCTTCCTTCCTTCCTTCCTTCCTTCCTTCCTTCCTTCCTTCCTCTTTCTTTCTTTCTTTCTTTCTTTCTTTCATTTCTCTCTATCTCTCTTTCTTTCTTTCCTCCTTCCCTCTCTCCTGCTCCTTCTATACTTTCTTTCTTACCTTCCTCCCTTCATTTTCTCCCTCCTTGCCTTTCTTCCCTCCCCCTTTCTTTCTTTCTTTCTCTCCACCTTCCCATCTTCTATTTCTTTCTTTCTCCCCTCCCTCCCTCCATTTCCTTCCTTCCTTCTTTCCTTCCTTCTTCTTTCCCACCCTCACTCCCTTCTTTAATTTCTTCTAAAGAGAGATCAGGTTCAGTTTGATCTGTTAAATTTTTAGGTTGATAACCGCATCGTATGATAAAACCCTAAAGGCGTGGGACGCTGAAACAGGAAAAATGCTGGTATGTATTGATTTTATTTCAGGCTGTTTTCGAAAGCCATCTTAAGGACTTAAAACTAGATTTCTGTGTAGTCAAATTATCCATATCAACATATATCTGAATTCCTGGTAGATGGAGAAAGTCATTGATGAGAATTTTTGTCTTGGCCTTTGGCCAATCAGTAAGTACAGTAAAACTGGAATATCATACTTAAATTGAATGGAATGAAATTAGCTTTTAACACAGTCTATGTGGTTACATCAGCAGTGAGTGGTTTCTTATCTGAAGGGCGATGCATGTACTCAGGCAGTCCTCGACGTACAACAGTCCATTTAGTGACCATTTGAAGTAGTTAGTGGCCGTATGTCAGGGACTTGCAACTGCTTTAGTGTATATTGGATTAAAAAAAAAAAATTTCTCCATGCAAACTTTTTCAATACATTTTGAAATAACTTCATAATACAATAAAAACAGTATTGAGTTAGTAAGTCAAATTATAATCAATTCTCCTGCCCCCCCCCAAAAAAAATTATTGGTTTCCAATTAATTACTTCCGGTATCAATCCAACCCTCCCCAACCTCGACCTCTAATTTTATCATCTAGATCAGTGTTTTTCAACCAGTGCGAGACATGGTCAGGTGTGCCGCGAAGCTCAGAAAGAAAGAGAGAGAGAGAGAAAGAAAGAGAGAGAGAGAAAGAAAACAATAGAGAGAGAGAAAGAAAGAGAGAGAGAGAAAGAAAGGCAGGGAAGGAGGGAGAGATAGAGCAAAAAAGAGAGGAAGGAAGGAAGAGAGAAAGAAAGAGGGATGGAGAGAGAGAGGAAGGAAGAGAGAGAAGGAGGGAGAGAAATAGAGCGAAAGGGAGGAAGAGAGAGAGAGAGATTTTTTTTGTCCAAACTTTGTTTAGCCCCCCACTCCCCCCCCGCTCAATGTGCCCCATGATTTTGTATATGTAAAAAATGTGCCGCAGCTCAAAAAAGGTTGAAAATCACTGATCTAGATATCTAATTTTCTTCTAATTTATTTATTTATTATTTATTTATTATTTGGATTTGTATGCTGCCCCTCTCCGAAGACTCGGGGCGGCTCACAACAAGTGAAAAACAATCCAATACAATCCAATTAATTAAAATATTATAAGTTTAAGAAAATCCCCTGTACTAACATACACACATACAGACATACCATATATAACTTCAACGTGCCCAGGGGGAGATGTTTAGTTTCCCCATGCCTGACGGCAAAGGTGGGTTTTGAGGAGTTTACGGAAGGCAGGAAGAGTAGGGGCAGTTCTGATCTCCGGGGGGAGTTGGTTCCAGAGGGCCGGTGCCACCACAGAGAAGGCTCTCCCCCTGGGGCCCGCCAACCGGCATTGTTTAGTTGACGGGACCCAGAGGAGGCCCACTCTGTGGGACCGAATCGGTCGCTGGGATTCGTAATTGAATCTGAGCTCACATCTCAAGCAGAAAAAAGAATGGGGGGGGGGATTGGGGTTGAAACATTTCCTCCTCAGCACAGTTTCCACATCCATTTTTGGGGGACTGACTTTTCCTTGAAGAGATGTTCTTACAAGATAGTTTTTGTTGCACGTTTTCAGGCCGCCCTTCATTCATAATTCATAATAATAATCTGACGACAATTGCCATATTTTTCGAAGCATCTTTAGTCTGGTCAGCTTCAAGCAGATTAATTTATCCCCAGGTTAGGGTTGAATAAAAAAAACCTTCTTTGGAGGGAGTAGCAATGAAAATAAGTCTTTGCAGGACGTAGGGCTGGAAAAAAAATTATTTGGAGTAGCAATGGAAAAAATCCTGCAAGCCAGGAACAATGTTTGGAAACTTCAGATCGTGCAGAATGCAGCTGCGAGAGCAATTGTGGGCTTTCCCAAATACAGTATGCCCACGTTACACCAACACTCCGCAGTCTGCATTGGTTGCCGATCAGTTTCCGGTCACAATTCAAAGTGTTGGTTATGACCTATAAAGCCCTTCATGGCATCGGACTAGATTATCTTAGGGACCGCCTTCTGCTGCACGAATCCCAGTGACCAGTTAGGTCCCACAGAGTGGATCTTCTCCGGGTCCCGTCAACTAAGCAATGTCGCCTGGCGGGAGCCAGGGGAAGAGCCTTCTCTGTGGCGGCCCCGGCCCTCTGGAACCAACTCCCCCCAGAGATTAGAACTGCCCCCACCCTCCTTGCCTTTCGTAAACAACTTAAAACCCACCTCTGCCGCCAGGCATGGGGGAATTGAGATCCTCTTTCCCCCTAGGCCTTTACAATTCTATGCATGGTATGTATGTATGTATGTTTGGTTTTTATATTAATGGACTTTTAATCATTTCTAATACCAAATTATTATTGTACACTGTTTTATTGTCGCTGTTAGCCGCCCCGTGTCTCCGGAGAGGGGCGGCATACAAATCCAATAAATAAATAAATAAAGATCTGGGAAGATTGTTAGCACCTTGTTAGGACTGGAGGAAAAAAAGCTTCGAAAAAGCTACATTTGGAGTATAAGACGCACCCAAATTTGCAGCCTCTTTTAGGGGCAAAGAGGTGCGTCTTATAGTCTGAAAAATACGGTAATTGGCTTTCTTGAACATCATATGGCTCAGGCTGCTAAAGCTAATGAGGTTAATTGCACTGAAACTAACCACACAGATGACTTGCTATTCATAGCTTCAGTCAAACCCTCCTGGGAAAATGCTTATCTTCAACTAATTAAAGAAAACAGTTGCCACTGGATCAATATTTTAAAACAAGAGTCTTGAATATCCTTCATATATATAAATTCGGTGGCTTTTCTGTCCTCTCCTGCCTCCATTCTGTAGTGGTCGCTCAGCCAGGATGGCCTGATAACTACATGCCATATTTCTCACGATGGCAAATTCGCTGTTTCTGGTTCAGATTTGGACAATGCATTATTCGTCTGCAAGGTTGAAGATGGAGAACAGGTGGCGCTCATCCGAGGTAGGGTCTCTGAACTTTGGTTGATGTCCATTTTCTTCTGGTAAAAGGTGGAGTCAGTAGCATTCCACGTTGGGGTGGAGCGGGGTCAAAATTGGCAAGGAGACACGTAATGGACAGGGCTTTGTTTACATCCAACTTCTGTCCATCATCTTGACGGTTTTGGCCTTCAATCCCATGGACATCTCCAGACCAATCCTTGAACACAGCTCATCTGTCTGGAAACCACACTGCATTTTGGACATAAACACTCTAGAAAATGTCCAGAGATACTTTACGAGAAGAGCCCTCCACTCCTCCACTCGCAACAGAATACCCTACGCAACTAGACTTACAATCCTAGGCTTAGAAAGCTTAGAATTGTGTCTCCTTAAACACGATCTAAGCATAGCCCATAAAATCATCTGCTACAACATCCTTCCTGTCAATGACTACTTTGGCTTCAACCACAACAACGCACGAGCACACAACAGATACAAATAAAGTAAACGACTCTAAACTCAACTGCAGGAGATACGACTTTAGTAACTGAGTAGTTGATGCATACCAGACTTTGTAGTATCATCACCTAACCCCCAAAACTTTACCCTTAGACTATCTACTGTTGACCTTTCCTGCTTCCTAAGAGGTCAGTAAGGGGTGTGAATAAGTGCACCAGCGTGCCTTCGGTCCCCTGTCCTAATGTTCCTCTCTTACTAGTATCATATATATAAATATTGTTATAACTTTGTATACCACCAATACGTACTTGACTAAACAAACAAACCAATAAATAATTTTAAAATGTTTTACTACCACACTGTGGGCATGCCTTATTTTGTGGGTGTGAGTTGCCAGCCATGTGACCAGGTGGGAGTGGCTTAATGATCATGTGACCGGGGATGGCTTAAAGGTCATGTGATTGGCTCAAAGGTTGCCAACTTGACGTCGCTCATGTCATGGTTTTGGGTTAGGGTGCCTGGCCTCTCCTCGCCTCAAAGAGATACAATTTCCTTTACTATTACTGAACATCCAAAATATACTAGCTCTTTTAAAATTATACACATTCAACCTCATTTACTGCAATGGGAAAAACATACCAACGAGGCCAGAAGGGAAAAAAAGAAATTCAAAAGTTTTCTACTGGTTCTGCATACCTGACCGTACTCGTAGACGCTCATCACTGGTTGGAGACCAAAACAGGTACCACTTGAAAAAAACTTTCTTTCAGATTATCATAGAAGCACAATTCAAAGTTGCCGGTTTGATCCTGTCAACCAGAGAATAGCTACGGTGTCCTCTGACATGTCTATAAAATTCTGGGATATCATCGCAAGGGCTACCACCGTCACCATTGAACAGTAAGAAACCAAGATAATTTGATTTTATTATGAATCTGTTGGATTTATCTAATATAGCCTATTATAGGAGGCCAAAACATATGAAGAATGGTTGCAGGAACTGGGCATGGCTAGTTTAATGAAAAGAAGGACCAGGGGAGACATGATAGCAGTCTTTCAGTATCCCAAGGGTTGCCCCAAAGAAGAAGGAGTCAACCTCTTCTCCAAAGCACCTCAAAATAGGACAAGAAGCAATGGGTGGAAACTAAACAAGGAGAGAAGTAACTTAGAACTAGGGAGAAATTTCCTGACAGTCAGAATGGTTGATCAGTGGAACAACTTGCCTCCAGAAGTTGGGAATGCTCCAACACTGGAGGTTTAGAAACATAGAAACATAGAAGTCTGACGGCAGAAAAAGACCTCATGGTCCATCTAGTCTGCCCTTATACTATTTTCTGTATTTTATCTTAGGATGGATATATGTTTATCCCAGGCATGTTTAAATTCAGTTACTGTGGATTTATCTACCACATCTGCTGGAAGTTTGTTCCAAGGATCTACTACTCTTTCAGTAAAATAATATTTTCTCATGTTGCTTTTGATCTTTCCCCCAACTAACTTCAGATTGTGTCCCCTTGTTCTTGTGTTCACTTTCCTATTAAAAACACTTCCCTCCTGGACCTTATTTAACCCTTTGACATATTTAAATGTTTCGATCATGTCCCCCCTTTCCCTTCTGTCCTCCAGACTATACAGATTGAGTTCATTAAGTCTTTCCTGATACGTTTTATGCTTAAGACCTTCCACCATTCTTGTAGCCCGTCTTTGGACCCGTTCAATTTTGTCAATGTCTTTTTGTAGGTGAGGTCTCCAGAACTGAACACAGTATTCCAAATGTGGTCTCACCAGCACTCTATATAGTGGGATCATAATCTCCCTCTTCCTGCTCGTTATACCTCTAGCTATGCAGCAGATGTTGGATAACCATGTGTCTGAAGCAGTGTATGGTTTTCTGCCTATGCAGGGGGCTGGACTAGAAGACCTCCAAGGTCCCTTCCAACTTTGTTGTTATTATTATTATTTTATTATTATTTATTAGATTTATATGACGCCCCTTTCCGAAGACTCATTGTTGTTGTTATTGCTATTGCTATTGTTGTAGTTGTAGTAGTTGTTGTTATTGTTATTATATATTGATAATGATTATCTACTTGGCTTTTGACTGGCTTCCATAAAGTTCGGAACTGGCCCTGGATAATGTAAGAACGGTCTATTGTCTCCTTCATTTCCAATGCGGCTATTATACAAAAGAAGAAGAACTCAGAAGACCATTAATTGCTTCATTAATCTTCTCCCCAATTACGCGCCAATAGCCCTCTTGTCCTTTAGACAGCCACATCTCGGGCCTGTTAATGTGAAATGTCAATGTTTCTTTCAGGGCACACAACAACGCCATTGCAGATTGCTGCTTCTCTTTGGATGGTCATTATCTGTGCACAGCAGGGTGGGATGAAAATATCAAGTTATGGGATGTCCGTACGGGAGAATTCCGGTCTCATGGGCCGATGACTTTGGATCAAGGTCACATAGGCATCGTTGGCTGCTGTGATTTTAGCAAAGACGGTGAGTAACGGGTACCACCAAACAAGAATAGGAAAGCTCACCTCTTTCTTCCCCAATCCAATACAAAACCAATCTCGAATACAAAACCAATCTCTAAGGCAAACTAATCAATGCAAGAAGCATAGTTAACAAGATGTTCTGTCGGGCTCTCGGGTAGAATCCTCCCAGAAATTCACAGGTACAAATTTCAGACACACACACGTTTGAAAATTCAAAACAATGTTCTTTATAATGAAAATTCACTTAAACCAAGCCCTCTTTTGGTATAGCAAAGAGCACTGTCTCCAAACAAACTGGTAATTTGTACAAGTCCCTTATCAGTTCTGTGATACTTATCTTGCAGCTGTGAGGCAATTCACAGTCCTTCTTCTTTCACAAAGTGACACACACTTTGCTCTGGTTTAGTTTCAAAGCGGGGAAAAATCAGCACACAAAAAGTCAAAGTCAGTAAAGCAGTCAGGAAACACAAAGATCAGATAATCCTCCGCAATGGCCAAACCCACAGGCTGCTATTTATAGCAGCCTCACTAATGACCACAGCCCCACCCAACCACAGGTGGCCTCGTTTTCTTTGATAATAATCTCTTAGTTGTTGTTGCCTATGCATCGCTCTCCTCATGCGTGGCTGTATCATTGACTCTTGTTCTGAATCCAAGGAGGAGCTAGATAATTGATCTCCTTCTGAGCTGTCTGCCACACTCTCCTCCTCCTTGTCACTCATGTCTTCTTGGTCAGAGGAGCCTTCATCATCAGATTCCACCGGGGGCAAAACAGGCCTGCAGCATGTGGATGTCTCCCCCACATCCACAGTCCTTGGGGCAGGAGCAGGGCCAGAGCTAACCACAACAACAAGATGT